>NC_090725.1:89957744-90000244 GCF_036898095.1 Palaemon carinicauda | reverse complement strand
ATTCCATTTCGGAGTGAGCCGTAGGTCAGTGGGTATCTTACGACATAATAGTTATTTTTGTTGTTCGTATTATTAGTTTTGGTTTTGTTATTCTCATATCTGAATTGTAATTATAATTTTTATAGTTATATTATTGGTTTTGTTGTTAGTGTAATACTATTAAAGTCGAATTATTAAAACTTGAACTCACGCAACAGATCAGTCCTAAATTTTGCGTGAAATTCAGTTTTATAATCCGTTCCTTCACAAAAAATGAAAGGTCGTCACCGTACTGGAAATATCAGAATATCTAGGGAGTTGATGTAATCCATAGATGTAAAGATTATATCGTTTCTGGTATTGAAAACTCCACAAAGATGCGAATTTGAAAACAGGCTTGAATTAGTTTCCCTAGGAACGAAAAGGAAAAACACGATTTTGAAGATAAAATCTCATTATCTCAGTTCGTGGGAAATTTCAGCCTCGGTTGTTATTACACTTTTATACTTGATGCTGTGGCAGCTGTGATAGGAGGTTAGTGGTTCAGCTGGATGGTAGGTAGGTAGGTAATTAGTAAAGAGTTCAGCAAAGGAACTATGAAGAAATCAAGAATCCAAATTGGAGCAGTGTCCTAACGATTATTTTTAGTCTTGGGAAATTTAAACAATTAGTAATTTGTAAGCCTTCAGTTCAAATTACCTCCGTTAATATTTTTGTCCCAGCAAACAAAAACTAGTATTCAATATCCTTTATATCAAATATAAACAAAGATATAGTAAAAATAGAAAAATCATTTTAGGAGTTGAGTTTTACGTGTTTTTTTTTTTCATGTATTTCGCTAGTGTAAATTCGTGAGCTTTGAAGAAGTCTTATGGATTAATAGTGTTTTCATATTCATTGCTATTGATTTGCCATTTTAACGGTCTCGTATCTTTGCTGCTCCTTTTTTTTTTCTTTTTCATAACTCTTGATTTTGAATGTTTTTTTTTTTTTTTTTTTTTTCAGACTGAATTACTGTAGGTCTCCGACTTTGTTTTGGGTGATATATTTTGGTTCATTGCACCTTCCATATGCAACTTATACCAAGACATTATTCTGATAAAAATCTTATTTGCTACATTACAAAAAATATATTCAATATGTCAATTTTGGGTTCTTACGGACTAAATTTTTAATGTTCTTGCTATAGAGTATATAAAATTAATTTTATATGTTATACATTCAAGATTTTCTCTCCTAGCTAATACATACCGTTGATGTCTCGTTTAGTACAGTTTCAGTCTCAAAAGATGAGGTGTTGAAACAGGAGTTCCAGACGATAAGACTAGAGCTTTAATAATATCGATATACTACCAAGATGAAAGACTGTCGTATTATCAGCGGATGTGTAGCCCTCCCTTTTATAGGATATTCTATTCAAGTGGTTTAGCCAATTTGGAAAAAAAATTTCCTTACTCTTGGAAATCAAGAATAAACACCGCATTTTAGAATAAAAATTTAAAGGGAATCGTAGGAACTTCTCTGAAATTGTTTTCCCCGTAATCATAACAACCACTTGACTAATATTGTATTGTAATAACTGTCTATGTAGTGGTATATGTTGTCATCATATATTTAAAATTTGTAACGTCTCTTTGGGACGACTATTCCTCTTAATGATATGGACTTCAACCAATGTCTACGTATATCGTAGATTTTTCTTCTTTTGATTACCACCAAGGTTCTATATTCAAAGGACCTTTATTACAATAATGGTTTTCTGTTGTGACCTGACGCATGTATGGTAGAAATTTATCATTCCATAGGATTATAGATTTTTTTTTTTTTAAATTCATGCGGTATCATTGCCTCTTAAGCGGTAACTTGACGCAGACAAAAATGTATTACTAGCCTTTTCTAGTGTGTGTTGGAACACGCAGTTGCTAGCACGTTATATAATTAACTGAATTTATACAAGTAATGTGTGATTATATATAATGATGAAGCATTGCTTAAAATGACAGTATGCTCATGTATAGTATTTGGTAGTCCTGGACATGCCCGACAGGGAAGACAAGTCAAGTTTCAGAGAAAGGGGTTAGCATTTTATACCTGCAGGTGAAGTTACTTGACACATTTCAATAGATTTTGGCGTGTAAGATCCATTTAAAGGCATCATGAAATTCGTCTACAGTTTCACAGTATTATGTGATTTAATAAAGTTGAAAACGAGGCTTTGGTTCTGTCAGAGTATCTGAAATAACTAAAAGCATTAATGTAGTGTGCATTAATATTGGCATCAATTGAACAAATCTTAATGGACAAAGGGGCCCAGTATTTTTAAGCTTTGACATAAGTCTGGTGCAATTTCACATGTATGCCAAAAACACCACGCATCACTTTTCCTAAGCAGGTACGGGAATGAAAAATACAATAGATAGTCATAGCCTTGATTTTTTCTAGCTATATTTTGCCAAGAAATTCTCAACGTTGGTGAAGCATACGTGCTAGCCTTCTCCTATTACCTCACCTGTTCCTGTGTCTTCCTCACATCCCTGAAGAGAAGGTCACCAAATCTCAGGACTTCTGGGTGGGTCTCTTGAGACATTGACTGAACGTTTGCGTGGGAGAACCAGTACTGTACTGAAAACCATCCCAGACCAATTATTTCAGTATGAGCTACAGGAACTGCTCAGTCTTATATGGGACTGCGCATGAGCAGTGCCGGTCAGGATGTTGGTAACCGCCCTTATTCCCTCCTTCTCTTGGAGATTGCATGGGCGCATCAATGACAACTTAGAAGACAATTACCCTGAAGAGAGACGTTAGAGGTGAAGGAAAGATTTTGGATCGTTCTTCTCGCTTAGCCATTCAACGAGAACCTCTTTCACTTATAAGCAGGTAGGAGGTAGATCGTGGTTCCCCTCGTCACCCACCATATCTCCATGAGACTGCTCTCCATTTTTGCACAATCTCCACAAACACAATCAACACACATACACACACACATACAAGATCACCATGTACATCCTCTTCACACAGTTCCACACAGTACGCTCTTTGTCACCACATGATCGGTCTTCGTACATTCTGACATCTCGTGTTAGCACATCAACTCTGAGAACATCCTGCTGTCAGACACAGAGTGATAGGACCACACTCGCTTTGTCCAGAGATCCAGATTCAAACCTCTCGTCATTAACAGTCACCGAATCAGGGCCATCCATCATGTCTAAAACCTGGTAGCAACCAAGACCGTCCAATGCGTCGAGACCTGTCTGTGCCACAGGGTTTCTCTGCAGTATATGACTGGTCTGTTTCCAGTGATTCTTTGTGTGAAGATAGTCCTTCCAACCTAAAGCTTCCAACTCATTGTTGCAACAGGATTCCAGAACAGGTGACACCCTGAAGTTCTCGGCGCTCTTTGGAGCTTAGAGAGTTTTCTTCACACTCGTCTTATGTCTGTCAGAGTCCATCTCTATCTTATAGCAGAGATAGCACTCAGTGGACATACCCTCGAGCCGTTCAATACCATGGTCTTATTCTTACCCGTCAAGAGACCAAAGCACCTCATGTCTTTACAGCCTCAAAAGGAAAGAGAGCAAGTGGCAACTCGGCCTCTGAAAGGAAGTCCTAGTAATGATCATCGGTTCCTTCTTCCGCTGCAGAGTACCATTCCTGTTCCTTCTCTGGCTGGTCCGTGAGTACTCCAAAGGGAAAAGTGAAACATTAGAGTGGGGATGAGTCTTGGTAGGTTATCAACTTTATGCCACCCAACTCAGGACTGGCGCTAGCTGACCCGCTCTTTAGCTTCCCTGATCTGCTCTAGTTTGTTGGGAACTTGAGAGGATAAATTCACAGATTACTGGTCTGAAGAATTCCCTTCACTCAAGTCACTCGAAAAAGATCCTGCCTTAAGCCCTCTCTCTAACAAATTCTACAGTATGTAGCAGAAGAGGCGAACCTTTTGCCTCTTCTGGTCGATTGAGCAGTAGTGGAGCTTACTGTAGGGATCCCAGTGAAGAGACAGCTGTGGGAGAGCACCTCGTTCTTGGCCTGAGTTTGCTGCTTCCATGGCTAGTATGCAAGTGACATCCTGGATTGACTATGGGTCATGAGTGGTCACGTATTTTACTTCCCTACTCAGGATTTGTCAAATCTCAAGACAAAGAAAAAATACACTGACTTGATCCTCTTAGGTGTGGTGGTGTTGTGGGCCAATTGATTCCTGAAGAGAAAGGATGCAGTGGCCTCCCACTTCACCAATCGGCTGGGAGAGGAAGAAGCATTGGCCCTGAGGTATGTCCAGGTGTTGAAGTCTGAGGTGGTCTTCCACCAGGAGAATGTCGAAACCTTAGTGGAAAAATTGAAAAAGGCAACATGACTTCCTGATCCCTTAAGCAGATACTTTTAAGGGCCTAGGCACTTCCAAGACAACTGCTTCAGGGGTTTCCACTATACAACCCCTAAAGTCAGCCTGCAGCAGAGGTGAAGGCAATGATGGAGAAGAATGCCGTAAAAGTCGCCCAACAATGGTCTCTGAAATTTTACAATTGACTACCCGGTGGAGAAAGTCAACTGGAGGATTCAAACCAGTCTTTAACCTCTCACCTCCAAACATGTTTGTCCTATAAACTTAGTTCAAGATGTCAACTGCATGTACAGTACATAAAGCCACCAAGAAAGAATACTTAATGCTTTCTGTGGCTCTCAAATTCCGATCCAGTGGCCCAACAAAAAGTACCTCTAATTCATTCTTTAGGAAGCTGTGTACTATTTCAAAGCCATATATCCCTGACTGTCTACCATTCCCCAAGCGATCATGTGTGTTTACACACGTCTAGTCTTGGGCTCACTTGAACAGGTTTTGTCTTCTCAACAGTGCTGATCATGTCATTCTCGAAAAGCCAGTTCCTCATGGGTCGAGACAAACTCCTCTCCTTTTACCACGATCTGCGGATGATGATCAACTGGAAGATTCTCTCTGCATCAATTCCATCTCATGAATGTGAAACTATGGTTGATGAATCCCTTGATAGAGATCTAGCCAAGATCAGTGCATGGTGCAAAATTATGGGGAATGAAGTTGAAGAGGTTGAGAACAGTGGCTCCTCAATATTCAGATCTTTTTATTGAGAATGTAATTTAAAATTTAGGTGTGATACTTGATTGAAAATTTACTTTTAAGAAACAATTTCGGTCTGTTTCTTCTTCAATGGCATAGAAAATTTGCTTATTGAACAATTCTTTTAAGATTTTTAATAATCAATCTTCCATGTGTACATTTTTAATTCCTTCATTCTACCACATTTCGAGTAGTATTCATTTGTCAGTTCTTCAGCTGTTGACACCCATGTGAATTTGTTGGAGAAAAACATATGATATGTTAAATTTCTTATTGCTGTTCTGATATTAATCACTGTAACTTACTTAATTACAGTAGTTCTTTGTGTTGTTGCATAAGATATTTCCTAATTGTAACCATCCTTTGCGTAGTACTAGGTATGCAGTTAATTCTAACATTATTGCCTTCTCCATCATAATGCTGAATATTACACAGTATTGTAGAAGTTTTTATTTCAGCAGTAACCAGATTGTGGAAAGATCTTCCTAATCTGAAGGTTGAATCGAAAACTTGTTAAAACTCGCTGCAAATGCTTCTAATGGGTTGATATGTCTATTTTTTTAAATTTATATATCACAGATCTATTTTAATGTTGTTTGTGATCTTAAAATATTTTATGTTTTATTTGATACTTCTCATATATAGTTTATTCATTTCCTTTACTCTCTGGGTTACTTTCCATGTTGGAGTCGTAGGGCTTGTAGCATCTGCTTTTCCAATTAGGATTGTAACCTACTTAGTGGTAAAGATAATAAAAATAACAATGATGATAATAATAAATTATTACTTTTACTCAAATTTGTATAGTTTGGAAAAATACAAATTACTTTGAAAAATTATATATTTCAAAGTGTATTGATAAGAGTATTTTAAGTATGTAGTATTTGGGGATTCTTGATATTATTATATTGCTATTTTTCATTAATATACATTTCTAAGTGTTCAGCCATGAGGTTTTGTGGTAATGATTATTTAGAAGATGAGAGACTGTGCTGGCACCGAGGCATTTCGAAGATTTTGTATACATAAACTCTAATACAACTAATAGTCTTTTGATGATGTTTTGGGGTTTATTGTTCTTAGTGGCAGTTGTAATTATTATTTCAGAAATTCGTGTACTTTTTTTTTCAAACATCAAATTAAACTTCTATTTTATTTTTTACACGGTCAGTTTTTCTGGATCACCAGTAAATAAATCCACTGGCTACTCTTACTTGAGAACTATTTATAAGTGTCACATATATTAAGACAACTTTGCAACTGTGACAGGATGTCTTCTTCATCTTGAAAGGACTTTAAGAATTATTTTGCTGTGCTAATTAATAAACTATTCATAATGGCAGCAACAGAGGTACATAAGTTTATTGAATTGTGTAGTAAGTGGGCATAGGAGGGCAAGTATGAACACACTTATATTAGATATAATTTGTAAAAAATGTCAAAAGAGGGTGCTAAACACAGGGCAGAAGTTGAAATTTACCGGGTAAATGATGCCCTTCTTGGAGGATTAGACCGACAATGACTTTGAAGACCTCTATATGAGGACCTTCTCAGCTGCAGCTCGAGGCTTCGTCCATTAAGATTCTGGTCTTCCTTGTTTGATTTTTTTCTCTATCGAGGAAGATCCTTGACGACCCTGGCTTCTTTCACCCTGATCTTCAGACCTTCTAGATCTGGTGAGAAACTTTGAGGACGTTAAGCTGTAGTCCAGTCGTCATCCTTCAGGGAGTCCTCCAGATCCGTTATTATTATTTGCTAAGCTACAACCCTAGTTGGAAAAGCAGGATGCTATAAGCCCCGGGGCCCCAACAGGGAAAATAGCCCAGTGAGGAAAGGAAACAAGGAAAAATAAAATATTTTAAGAAAAAATAAATATTTCCAATATAAACTATAAAAACTAACAAAACTAGAGGAAGCGAAATTAGATAAATAGTGTGCCTGAGTGTACCCTCAAGCAAGAGAACTCTAACCCAAGACAGTGCAGTGGAAGACCATGGTACAGAGGCTATGGCACTACCCAAGACTAGAGAACAATGGTTTGATTTTGGAGTGCCCTTCTCCTAGAAGAGCTGCTTACTATAGCTAGAGAGTCTCTTCTACCCTTGCCAAGAGGGGGATCTTTGTCGCCTTTGCCATCCTTCATTCTGAATTGCAGGGAACTTCATGGAACTCCTAGATCTCAGAATACTTTGAAGATCTTCTCGCAAGATGCACCTTTCAAGAGGTCCATCTAGGAAGATTCCTCTCTTCTCGGAGCATACACACAAGGTTGCTTGTCAAGCTTGTCCAGAGCCTTCTTTCAGAGGAGGATCACTGACCCTCGTTCTTCTTCCCAAGCTTCACAGATCCTTCTTCTTCAGAAGAGGATCACTGACCCTCGTTCTTCTTCCCAAGCTTCATGGAACTTCTAGATCTGCTATGACATTGAGGATCTTTTTAGGCAACATCCCCTCCAGAGCACGCTTGCTCCTCGGAGCGTGCTTACAAGGTTGCTTGTCATCCTTATCTTGATCCTTCCTCTTCGGAGGAGTATAATGACTGTCACTGCATCCTTCTTTTTGTTTATGGAGCTTCGAGCTACAGCATGCAACTTCGTGGACCTTTTTACCTGCATTTCCAGAAGATGTTTTTTAGAAGATCCTCCTCCAGAGCTCTCGCTCTTAAGGCCTTGCTGTCAAGGTTCCTTGTGAGCCTTATCCTGAACCTTCCTCATCAGATGAGGATCTCAGATGCCTCTGGCATCCTTTCTTTGATCTTTGCAGTATTTCTTGTTCTTTGGAATTGCTGAGTGGCTAGTCATCCTCCAGATATCACATAGTGGGAGTTATCCTTCCTGGTGCCTGGTCCTGTTCCTTCTACTGCCCCAGGTGTCTTTGGAGTCCCCTGCATAGTCACTGCTGGAGGGAAAGCCTCTACACCCAGCTCCTGGTCTTGCCCCACCTGATTGTGGTCTTGGCTGTGCTACTCCTGATTGCCCTATTTGTCACACTCCTGGGTGCACTCTTAGAGGCGCTCCATCTGGTGGCACTCTTGATCCCACTCCTGGTCGCGCTTCAGATTATGCTCCTGGTCATGCTTTTGGTTGCTTTCCTAGACTCTTTCCTCCCAGTTCTCTACCTATGGCCCTCGTGAGCAGTCATATGTGTTGCCCCAAATGTGATTCTGCTACACTCACCTCCCAGAGATGCGCAATTTTCTAAACACGCTATTTCTGAAGGCTCCTACTCCTCTTGCTCAAAGGCACATCTCCAGACACATCTATTAAGTGCAGTTCCTCCTAGTTGTTCCTCACAAGATGCACAGCAACTAGCATTGCATCATCGACTAGCACAGCAACTAGCATTGCATCATCGACTAGCCCTCTCCTCTTGTTAGTGAAGTTGGCTTAACGAGAAGATGTGAGGGGGAAATGCTTCACAGATGTGACAATGACCAGTCACATCTAGCGGCTTAATAATTTCGACAGGTTTTTAGTTTTACTGGTTTTTGTCTATATCCGCCGAGGGTACTAGAACTACTGAAAGATTTTTCCTTGGTTAGAAGGAGAGACATCGGAACCTCCACTACCTACGGGCAATCAGAGAACAGTTTACCTAGATCCAGAGCCTGGGTCCTGTAATTCTAGAGGGAAAGTTTCCAACCCTTCTTCTCACTCTGAGAGCTCATATTGTAGAGAAATTTATCACCTAGCATGTGTTGGACGTCACGCTGCTGCTTCATCTCCTGTCAGAGAAGGATCGCAAAGCACTGGACAATCGAACTGGAGAGTTCTTTATGAACTCAAGTTCCTTAGGACAGTTTTGTGGAAGTAGCAGCATTCATCAAAATGTTCTGGGCAAGTAGCAGCATGCATCAAATTCTTCTGGCAGGGGAATATTGAGGTGTGAGGTTCAAGGACAAAGTCCTTTGCCTTTATTAGGCATCCTGTTCAGGTTGAAAAACTTTGCTCTAGTCCAGGGACATTCCCTGGATTCTTCATCTTGAGTCGGCTTCTTTCAAAGGACGTCAGCACTTTGGCCTTCAGGGATTTTAATTGTAAGCTGCTCCTCGTTCATGCTCACCTCTTCGAGGAATAGTGTACCAAGTTTTTAGCTTCATACCCCCGCAGCACTGATAAGATTGCACTGATAAGATTGGTCCCTGGTAAGAAATGCTCTGGCTATATGGAGGATGATTTGTATCTTCCAAGCTTGTTTGTCTGCGCCCAGATGGATGGTCATTCAAAAGGGAAGGAAGATGATCTTATACAATTCTGTTGTTTGCACTGTTCTCAGGAGACTCAAGGTACGATAATCGTCTCTGGCATCATCAAAGGCCATGCTGTCATTCCATTACTCTCAGCAGATGTCTTGAGCATAGGGAGACATAGCAAAGCTAGGCCAAATTATGAGCTCTGTTTCCTGTCCGATCAGTGAAGATAAGCAACATTGGGTCTGATCAGTACTTGGATGGGTAACTGCTACAAATCAAGTATATTTAGCATCAATTTCTTTCTTCAGCCTACGATTGCCTTCTGGTCAATACCATCGACTTCGTATCCAACGCAATGGATGGATCACTTGGATCCCAAAATCCCATTGAATTACATCCATAAACAGTAACCCACTCTGTTCCAGTTAAGCAGAGCCCTGGCTTCTAAAATTTCTCAATGGCAAACTGGAAGCTAGATTTGGATTCAGTGTCACCCCAAAGCTAAGATTTGGATTCAGTGTCACCCCAATATTTAAGCTATCAAAATCTAGTAGAGATTTGTAATAACCCCAGGTGATGCATTCTTTCATGGTCTAACTTTTGCCAGATGCAGTTGGCAAACAGCTTCTCTTTTTGAGATACAAGCCTCGCGAAAGAACAAACCCTTCACGGGCTTAACGTAAAAGTGCCCCAGCTTTCGGGTACCTCCTCTGATGGTGGGTTGCCAATATCTTGGTTGAGAAAGAGGATAGCTAAGCCAGATGAGTAGCTGTGATCTATTTACTCTGCTATTCCCCTTCTCATCCTTTTAGCCTAGGCCCCAATCCCTGCATCAGAGCTTATCGACTTTGCTGGTCATTTGTGAAAATCCAGGCTATGGTAAAGAAGACATACACTTCAAGCTTGTTACTTCCGTTTCTTCAATTGGTCCAGTTTGAATCTCGAAAGAGTGGATACCAGGTAGACTGAACTTTTTGGATTAAGCTTCCTATTCAGGAAGGCATTTGGGCTGTGAGAGGATGAGGTACCTCAGCAGGGATATTCCAAGATCTTTTAGCATCACACCTTCAGGGATGCAATTTGTCAAGACAGACAGGACATTGTCTTACGAGCTTGTTCTCAGTTGGAAAGAGACAGTAAACAGGGCCCCACAGCCTTCCTTCCGTATGAGTAACTCCAATGGCATAACCTAAGGAACTTCTGTTCACGATTATTTGAAGCAAATCTCCTCTTACTCCCTTACCACTCGCCCAACTACGACCATCTGGAAATCCAAGCGTTGGCTTGGCATAACACTGTAAGTCTCCTGGTGATTTGTACACCTCGGAGTATTCTTTGATCCAGAAGTGTTCAAAGTGTCTCTGGTCACCAGCTATTTTTCATAATTGTACCTATGCCGGAGGCAGTCAGGTGTTCAAAAGCTCCATCAATGAACTTTGAAACTACCATTTCTTTTGTCTCCACCCTGCCTCAGAGGTTAACACTTGACAAGACTCTAGTCACTTTAGGTCTGTGAAGGATGCTCAAAGCTCCTAGACAATGTTAGTCAAAGATGCCCATTTCATCTTGGGCTCAAACATGTACTCTGAGAGGCTGGCACCTTTTCGTGATCCCATTAGCCTTCTTTACGTTCAGGTTATAAAGAACAGTAAATATTCTGGCTTCTAGAGGAAGTCCTCAGTCTTCTCATAGAAAACAAGACGATTTGCACTGGATGCAAATTGGAGGTTTGACATCTCAAATTTGCTATAAGTATAGAGTCTGGTGAGATTCCAGCTGTCTCAGAGATCAGTAGAGAGACGTCTCTTGGGGTGTACTTTTAGCTTACAATATATACAAGCTGGGGCCTTCCTGCCAAGGAGAAGTTTCAAGTACAGAGCCAGCCATGGAAAAGTTTTTTTCAGGCATGGACCATATGTGACGAGTTCCTGCCCACTTCCAGCGAGGGGAGCCTATTGCTGGCCCAATGCCATCATCAATAGTGTTTCTATGCTGGGGGTACTAAGGTTGGATTTAGCTTATTTTGGAGAGGAGAAACAATCGCCCGAGGACACTTTCGAGACCAGCCGTTCCCGCTAGAAGACCAGGGAAATTTCCTTAGATTATCCCTGGGCAAGAGCTTTGACCTTGGAGCAGCCTCCTGTTAGACGATGGTAGTAGCGGGAGAATCCTACTGATAGCGTCTCCGCTTAATTGCCCAATTTCAGGAGACAAGGACGAATCTCGTCTTCCTGCTCAACAAATATAAAGGATCGGAAAGAGGGATCTATCAACAAGTAGATCCTGGTTCTTTGAGGTCTGAACCCAAACTGGCAAGAAGTAATCATTATACTGATTCACTACTTAAAAAGGGTCCAGAGTTTCAATTCCTTCCATAGAAGTTACTCCGAATAAGTGCCCTCAAGCTGAGCTGAATAGGTGCTTCCAACCCATCTAGAATCTCTGTGGCAAGTATTATGGGAACTGTCCTATTCCTGCATGATGTGGTCCAAATGTTTCATCAGGACTTGTAGCCGTACAGCAAGTGGAATAACTACCCCAGCTCCTTTCATAAGACTACTAGCGTCAGATCAAGGCAAAGGTGTGATGTATGAGTCTGAGACCAAAGGATAGTCTGACTGCCCCTTTCTTTTCTTTTCATTTTTGATCTTCCCCTCTTTTGGGGTAAAGCTTCAAAACCATGCCAGTTGTACTTGATCTTGATGCAGTTATGCCCCATTCAGCTTGCAGCTATTCTGTACAAAACGTACAGAGGAGCCTAGACATACCAGGCATACAACACAATTCAGCATGTACATCATTCTTTTTGTCAGGTTACGACAGGGCTTTTCAGCTTAAAAACAACCTTACCCATGGGGGACCATGATTCCCACACTTCGTCTTTGTTCTTGGGTAAAGTTTCCATCCAGTTGGAACGGGGACTTCCTCCCACCTAAGGACGAGTCTCCTATAAGTAAAGAACGTTGGTTTTATTCATGTAGGGACAAATTTAAAAGGAATTTGTATTTTTCCTAATTATGCAAACCCGAGTTCTCTAACTCAAACTTGCCTGCTGTCACCAACCTCCAACGTAAATCCTGGCTGCAATCCAATTGAAGTCACAGTGAGCTACAGAGGATGCATTTGCCTCGCCACCGACGGCTGGGTAACTATGTGCGGGTTGTTTACTCTTCTTTAAAAGTTTTACTACTGTATTCCAGTCGTCGCTGTACTCAGTATCCTGCAAGTAAAGAATTCAGGTTTGTATTAGGAAAAATACAAATTACTTTTAAAAATTGTCATTTCTTTATGGCACTAAATGCTTCCATGCAGACACAAGACACATTTTAGTTAAAAATGATACATACATTATTTCTTCTAATTGGCAAATATGTACTTTCGGTTTTAACATCTTAAATGGTTTCTTGTAACTTTCAACATATAACTTCATATGGTCCTATTTGATAAGCTTATTATTAGATGTGCTGAGGATCATAAATGATCGGCATTACAATAACTTATATAATAATTAACTGACTCATGATGTAATAATAATCAACTGGTTTACATGGTGATCATAAATAATCAGCATCATAATGCTCAGTAGACATTTAATAAAATCAAGCAGAATCAAATAACCCTTAAAGTTTTCTCCACAATATACTTTTTTTTTTTTTATTCATTGTCGTTCCAATCTCGATTTTATATCCTCCACAGAGTAAAGTAATATATTTTTTCTTTTTCAGGCAAACACTGGGTGAAGTCATGGTGAGCCTGGACCAGTTAGAGGCATCTAGTAAATGTCTTGCAACTGCCATTGAAATAGAATCCAAGTCTCCTATTTTGCCATTCACTTCAATACCATTCTGTTATGAGTAGATTCTTACAAAACTGCCTTTATTCTTATTTACTTTCGGCCAGTTTCCTAGGTTACCATAATTCATGTTCGACAAATTAGTTGTTTCCTTTTTTTGGGTATTTTAATTTTTTGTCAGTTTCTTCCATTCTTCACTCTAATATGCTCTCCTAATTATAGTGAACACAGTGCCTACAAACAAAACCTCATTTTAGGTTATCTCAAAATGCATTCCAAGTTAGTGCCAAGGGTGGGTGTGTTTGTTCTAAAGTTAGTATTTCATGAATTTCAATGGGAATCTTTGTATAGTATACTAGCAGTATTATAGAGTAGAAATATGGTGCTTAGTTATTAAATGTTATAGTTGTCGTTATCATTCCCAGTGTATTTTTCTGTTGAAGATATCACTCGTACCAGGTTGTATTGTTGAACTTTGTAAAGGTTAATTTCAAGTTTTGTAAAGGTTAATTTCAAGTTTCTTAGATATTTATAACGTATACAGAAATCAGTAAATTAGATATCCATACTACACCTATTTTAGTACTGTTGAATTGTGTATAATATAAATTTACCTGTTTAAATGCAAACACAACATTTGTTTTGTCAGAATTATATAACATAAATATTCCCGTTTAAATGTAAACAGAACTTGTTTTTCAATAATTGTATAACATAAATTTACCTGTTTAAATGTAAACACATTTGTTTTGTCAGAATTGTATAACAAATTTACCTGTTTAAATGTAAACAGAACTTGTTTTTCAAGAATTGTATAACAGAAATTTACCTGTTTAAATTTAAATATATTTGTTTCATCAAATAAGTTTAAAAGAAAATAAAAAATTAATGTTTGCAAAAAATTATATTTCCCATTCCTGAATTGTGTAGTACATGTGAAAATTTTAATCTAGGTTTCAAATATTGTAAAATCCAAATGCAAATACAATTTTTGTTCAGCTGGATTTTTAAATTCCCTTCTCGTACAAAGTTCTTTTCAACTGTGATCAAGTGAGAACTAAAATGGATTGCCCACCGACTGTGGTTAAACTCTACTTTGTAGTAGAAAGTTTATAATAACCTAATTGGCAAAATATTTAAATATAGTAATCTTTTTTTATGACATAAGTATACATAATGGTCGGATAACAAATATACATGGTATTTAGTGGATAAATAAGCAGAGTTTTCTATATATGTGGACAAATAATGAAGAAAATAAAATTAGAGAACGTAATATAAACAAGAGACAGTATACCATGATGCCAAATAACACAGAAAACTAAAAGGGGAGAGTAGTGAGAAAATATGGACAGCTATTGGAGATGATACATTCTCAAATGTTAGTAAAAATTAAACATTGTTTTAAAGAAAGAAGAAGACGGTACCTGAGGGAGAGGCCTGTCTATCTGAACTGACTTTCTAAAATTAAGACTGATAATAAATGTTGTATAAGAATTTTATTACAATCAAAATGTTCTACAGTAACAAGGCCAATCTACGTAAGGAGACATGTACACATATTGGGTATAGCTTCCTTTAAACGGAGATATGTGTAAGTAATGTATTGCACTAGGATTTGGGCAATAGTGTAGCAAATAATTGTAATAAGATATTTAATATGCAACTCTATTCTAACATTACCGTAAAAAATAAGTCAGACAAAGAAATATAAATTAAATTATATTTGTAAATCAGAAGAGTTAAAGAAATAATATACAAGAGAAAAGTTGGTAACACGTCTAACAAATACCCAGACTGTACAAAATCAGTATTAAGGTAAAAACTATATTCATGAATAAATTAATTGTTTACAAAAAGAGTGGACAGAGTATGAGATAACACATATGATAAGAAAAAATATATGATATGAATGTACAGAGAGAAAACGATATAAATTATTAATTCAAAGACGGTTGCAGCAGCTGAGAAACAAAAACAAAACGTGGAGCTGAAGAGTGTGTTATAAATTGTGTTCTGTTTATTACTGTTATCTTGAGAGTTAGGACATTAAAAAAATTTCCGAATATCAAGCTAATTTTAGGTGGGGCCCATAAATCTGGTAATTTATCTAATAGTCGAAGGAAAACGGATACACTAAGATAACAGTTCATTATTGAGAAGTGTTCTCAATGAATATAATTATATATATATATATATATATATATATATATATATATATATATATATATATATATATATATATATATATATATATATATATATATATATATATATATATATATATATAAAATGTTACTTATACAACCAGGGGTACCTGTTTCTAGCCGTCATTCTGGATACATGGGTCCGTATACACAATACAGATTTTACTAAAAATCCAAATGTGTACTGTAGTTTACGTCCAATTCTAATTGCAAAAAAATGCAAATATACATCAGCAATTTAAAACGTTAAAGTATGTACATCTTTAGTAGTAAATATCACCAATAAAGCAAGAAAAGCTCTGCAACTTTTGTTAAAGAGAAGAAAATATAAGAAAAAACTGGAATTATGAATGTATTTCAGAGTAAACCTGTTAATTAAAGTTGAGCGTAGATATTTAATGAGATTGAAGCACACGAGGAACAAAGGTCACTGAAGTAGTAAGACTTGTAGAAAACAGGGTGAGAAGGTTAGCAGTCAAAATGTTGTGAAGTGGTTCATTGAATGGAAGGAACAGAAGATAAAGCTTTGCCAAAGAAGTAAGGAACAGAAGATAACCCAGAAATTGCTGGCTGGGAAGTGTGAAACAAAGTTCAAAAAGATTCGAATGGCACAAAGTAAGCTAGGAAGGGTCAACATGGTATTTACTAGCTTTATGCGTTGGTGACTGACTGATAATAAGCTAATGATGTAGGTGTTTTGTACTTTCACAGTTCATCAATGATGTAGCATCAATATTATCTGAACTTTTACTGTTCTCTTATAATTAAGAGGATGAGGAAAGAAAAGACACAATGAGTTAATAAGATTACAAACGAGAAGCTGCAATGAGTGATGATAATGATTAACCAAGGTTTTTAAGTTATGTTTGGATGAGGAAATTTAACATAAGGGATACGCCTATCAATTATGTTAACAAGATTTCCATTTAAGAGAACAACAGGGTCAACCCCCTTTATATAATTGTGACTAATTCAAATGCCATTCCAGTCTGCCTGAGATTTTATATACATCTTCAACGGGTATAACATCAGGGAAAGCCTGCTCAGTCATAATTACAAACGAATCCAAGTCATGATCAGACCCCCCACTGAAGGACCGATCTTGTTATAACACCAGGGGAGTCAATGCATACCAGGTACTTTGGTTTCTATAATGGAACTAAACTAAAGGGAAATATATCCTTCTATCTGACATATTTTAAGTTTTGTCCTTTGATATGACATCAATTACATCAACATTCATTCAACATTTATAATATTTACAGAATACTTTTTGATATCTCATAAATTACATATCTTTCAGTTTTACATTACTTACTAATTATAACCATTCTACGGATATCGTAAGTTTACGAGAATTGTTAGAATTGTTACCTCTGAAATAATGAAACTATTAAATAATTTTCTAACGCTTCATACTTCTGTTATTAAAACTTCCAGGCAACCTCAAACATTCATTGTATTACTCCCTTTCAGCATATCGCATTCGAAACATTTCCTACCTTAAACATCATAAGATTAAACATAATATCTCCATATAAAAGCACTTATTCATTAAAATCTTCACTTCGGAAACATGCGCTCATTTTACCCAGCCCTTAAATGTCATAGATATTTCAGTTTAACTCGCACTTTAGTTATAACCTTTCACTTTAACTCCACATCTATCATAGGAATTCCCGACTGATCTCGCCCATTCAGTATAAATTTACCCTTTGAAATCATATATACAACATGAAAAATTCCTTTGACATCACAAATTTATTGTAAAATTACCTTTCACATTGTACTTTCATTTTCTGCCTCCCATTTTGATGCTGAATGTCTGCTAAAACATTCCATTTAAAATAAAGCGTCCAACATAATCTTTCCAGCTGTCATTACACATTTGTTATAACTTACTTCTATGACATCACATATCCACCTTCCATGAGCCATCATACATTCTTGTCACACGTCTCTACTGGCGTCTTAATATTTACAACTTCAGTTTCATAAAAAAAATAATTTAACATAAACCCCCCAATTTGACATCATACGTCCTCTTTAATGCTCATTCTGGTATTACACGTTTATTATCTATATCAAATATCTGTAGATATTGTATACGAGTTAGAAACGCTTTCCTTTACAGTTTAAAATCACCCAGTTGTACTTTTTTTTTTTTTTTTTTTTTTTTTTTTAAGAAATTAACATATCAATAATAATAACTGGTGACAACTTTTACGCATAACTATGCATGCCTAAAATCCAAAATTAACTGCCAGTTTAGCAGACCAGGAAAAAGTTTTGTATCTCATCATTTGTAAATTTAAAACATTTATGAATCGTCTTTGTCAGCATTTCAATTTAAAATTATGAATCCAATAAAAAAAAAAAGAACTTAATTAATGGTTCCATCTAGTGATTTCCAAGCACAAAAATGTCCGAATACAGTCATTCATTGCCGTAATTGACTGGTACATTGTTAGCCAGCCTTTCGTCTTTTACTGACAAGAGAAACGCACACAATGACGTTACCTACGTTAAGATGACTCCGTTTGACGATTTTATGAATGGCTATTGTCCATTACGGTAACGTTTATATAATGATGAAAATTAAACCAACAGTAATGGTAGTATGGGCTATCATGACAATAAAGTGTTAATGAATCAGGGAATGTCCTTGATATCGCTATCATGGTATCCATCAATGGAATCAAGCAGCTGAGGCAAAATAGTGTTCACTTCACGTAAAAAATCATAAAGTCGGTATGGTGGCCATTTGAGGGATGGTCTACCAGTCTGACTATAAAGACCCACCTTGGTGTACTGCTTGGACCTATTATTCAAGATTGTGTCCAACATGGGAGACAATAACAATAACAGGGAAATTTACAGATTATGCCACCATATATTTTAATGTGACGGCTCTAAATTTGTATTTTTTGAGATGCAGAATTTTTTTTATTAGTTTTCATATCCAAGCACTGGCGTAGCCTGTAGGTGGACTGGAGAGCATGAGCACCCCTTACAGCCTTTGCCCTTGTTACTTGATAATATGATTCTTGAATACTGCAGCATACAGGCTATACGAAACAAATATACTGTACAGTATATGGTTACTCGCCCCCAAAAAATCTCCCTGATCCACTATGCCCCCCAGCCCCCTAAAATATAGTACCATGGGTATGCTACATCATTCAATGAAAAAAAGAACTTGATTACCTTCGCCAACTTCGTTGCGGCGAAGGTTACGTTTTGATAAGCGTTGTCTGTGTGTTTATGATTCCCTTAAATCAAAAACTATTACACTAAATCTCATGAAATTTGGTGGGATGATTGGCCATGATTCAAGGACTATTTGATTAGATTTTGGGAGAGATTTGGTCAAAAGTCAAGGCCAAGGTCACGAAAAGGTAAAATATGAATCGCAAATCTCAAAAACTATTTGACAGAATCTCGGAGCTTTATTCAATTTAAAATATAGTACTAAATAGGAAAGATCATTTAAATAAATCTGTTTTATTTCCTTACATGTGAACATGAGATAGATATGAGTAGCTCATTTGGAAATATACAATAATTAGACATTCAATGGTACCTTGGTATATGAGTATAATCCGTTCCGGGAGCAAGCTCATAAACCAAAATACTCGTAAACGAAAACAATATTCCCCTAAGAAATAAAAGAAAATTACTAGATTCGTTCCACACGTCCATAAATACACATATATACGCACATTTTTTATGGTTTGTCATGTTATATAGAGCACATTAGAAACACGATTATATATAAAAAAAAAATTAACAAATGAATAATTCACTACAAAGAATAGAAATGTATTGACAAATTATCACCCACTTTACCTTGGAGAAAAGGCGTAGCTGACGTACAAGAGACGAGAAAGTAGGAGGAGAGTCGGGAGAGGAGGAGGAGGTTACTGCTTGGAGGGTAAAATATCTAGAGTTCTCTCTCTAAAATGCCGCTTACAGTCACTAACTGAATCATTTAAAGTTTTTCTTAAACTTCTATTTTACGCTCGACTTTTTGTCTGCTTTGGTATGAAAATGTGACATCGCATAGTCTGTAAATAGTTTCGCTGCCTGGCCTCCCGAAAACTTTATCTGGGTGATATATCTACAAAACATTACAGGGTTTCCAACATTTCCAACATGTCTCTTATTTCACTCTTGGAGAGAGGTTTGTCACTGTCCCTCCCACTCCTCCTTAAATGAAATCTCCTACAGTTCCTCTTGTTGCTGCTCCTTGTGCAACTCAATTCCTTGGTTGTCAGCTGCTTGCTATGCTCGTCCAGAATATAGCTAATATTTTCCCAGACCACCTCGAAACCCAGTGTCTTGCACAAGAACTCAATTTAAAAGTCAAGTGCCTACTCCTGTAAGGGGTTGAACCCCTCAAAATCACATTCTGCAATACATTTAGGCCACAGTTTCTTCTATGCAGAGTTAAGGGTTCTCTTGATGACCCTTTCCTAGGCTTTATCAATCATTTTTAGGTTAGCTAACAATGTGGAAATAGTCTTTCCAAACCTCTTTGAGGGTGATCTTGATCCCTTCGGTGACCTCGAAACATCACTGGAACATTGCCTTCGTGCACATTTTAAAAAAAAAATTAGAGCATCTGCTGATCCATGTGTTGGGTGGCAAGAACTTGATTTTTATGAAATTGTACTCCTCCATCAGGTTATCTTCAATGGCTGGAGGATAGGCAGCAGTATTGTCCATAAGAAACAAGGCTTGTCCTCAAGGTACTTTTTGAACTCAGGGCCAAAAACTTCATTGACCCATTCCACAAACAAAATGCGTCACCCAAGCCTTGTTGTTTGACATTCCCATAATGTTCCATAGTTTCTTCTGGACCTTGCAATTCTTTAAGGGTCGAAGATTATCCAAATGACAAATCAGGGGAAGTTTGAATTTCCAATCCTCGCTGGTATTAGCACAGAACAGAGTTAGATGGTCTTTCATTGGCTTGTGACCAAAAAATTCTCTCTTCTGTAGTAATGAAGGTCCTCCAGGGCATCTTCTTCTTCTGCTTAAAAAAAGGCATAGTCCTGTCGCAGTTGAACACTTTAAACTCGAAAACGAATGTCCTTGATGCCATCACATCGGAGATCACAGCGTCAACATGTCACAATACCAATGCTTGTTCTTCTCGTAAGTTTTTGAACCAACCACAGCTCACTTTAAATGTTTGTGTTAGAAACAATCTCTTGAGATGATGATTATGAGGTAAAGTATATGTATTAAGATCTTAAAATAATTAGTGATGAATAGTAATAGTAATATTTATTATCATTATCAATATAAGTTACTGTTAGCTAATTGCTCATGGTCATATATACATATATATTAAGTACATAAATGGATGGTAATTTTTAGCAAATCTACTATGACGCATAAAAATCTAAAGCGATGTACTTTTATTAGGGTACGGGAAGAATCCACCGTGATGTCGGAAATCTCGGTCAAGAAGGCTTAGTATCGAGCACGTATGTTTTTAGTAATAATGAGTTTCTTTATGAACGTATTTTTTATTATGTGAATAGGAATAATTTTAGTAACATCCAACTAAATTATTTGAGCATAAAGTTCTTTTATTACAAAGATCGTTACAACATTTTGGGAGCGAGATTTGAATGTAACACGTGACACTTAGTTGTAATGTATACCTAAGGTTGGGTATATAAAGGTTGGTTTGTGTTCTCTTCGATCTCCCTCATCTCTGCAGTATAATATAATCTTTGATTGTGCTTGAACTGTTCTAAGCCTAGTGTAATTTTCTGTTTGAATTGATTTAATGAAATAAGTATTGAGATCTTTGTATAATCACTGTATAATCGCTGTATAATCGCTGTATAGTCCCCCGGTCTAAGTATTCTGTATTCTAAACTTTTAACTTGCTGTTATGAAATATTGTGTTATTTAATCCACACTCTGTATTTAGCAGTACATAAAAGTGTTTTGTAATTTTTTAATCAGAACATGGAACTTTTTCATTTCACACGCTTTAGCAAAGGTGGATGTGGATTAAGATGTAAATTATTTGATCATGTAATCTGTTAAGTGAAACTACAGCTTGATACCACTTTATATGCACTGAGTGCTAAATTTGTAAGAATTGTATATTACATTGTTTTATGAACTTATCTTACAAAAAATAACAATGCTGAACTACAGAAAAGTAACTGAACTTCTTTTGACTTTTTTTGTATAATTCTATTACCACCTTTTGAAACTAGTCAAGCCGTAGACCTAAAAAAAACTCTAAGTTAGAGCATTCCATGATTGACTTTCTGTACTTGTAAAAAAAATATAACAGTCTAAGCAGGGGCGGATGCGAGCAAAGGTGAAACAAATTGGCAAAACAATCATGTGAACACTCCGTAGGTGGCATATAAGTGGTGCGTGACTTTTCTGCACAGCATATGCTAGTATTATTTACATTTTTTCATGAAAAATGTGAATACAGACAAAAATAATTACTCGCAAACCAGTTCCATACTCGTATGCCAAATTGAAATTCCTTGTCCGTACACCAATGCGTACAGGGGCGTAGGAGCGTTTTCCTGTTTGGGGGGCTAAAGTTCGAAATGACACTGAAGGCGGAGCCGCAGGCAAGAAGGCATGAGGGGGGGGGGGGGGTCTCCCCCAAGAAAATTTTATGATTAAACACCCTCAGATGCGATTTCCTGGCATCTGACAGCATATTGTATCAAAAACAAAATCATATTTTTGGAAGATTTTTATGTGACCAATTCCAGTTTTTACACAATAACAATCATAAAATATCAATAGGCATATATATATATATATATATATATATATATATATATATATATATATATATATATATATATATACATACATTCATGCTTATGTTTATATGTGCGATATTCGTCAACTACATGTGTTCGCGTGTGTCATGTTTTCAATTTATTACTGCGTATCAATGATGTAGTTTGTTACTATAACAGTGTTTGGTAATGTTGGATAGATCAACATATGTTTGCACGGTATGCACTGGGGTCAAACATTATAAGTGGCTTGATTCCCAATATGGAGGTTGCCCTGTAAAACTAAGCGAGTGACGAGTGACGGGACTGTGAAACTATGATGTTGGATACTAACATGATACTTACGTGGGGGGGGGGGGAAGGATGAGACTGTACAAGAGCTGTTGCCAGAGATGAAATGCATTTACAAAATGTAAATCTGAATGTTTAAAAGCATATTTTCAGCATAAAAGTGGGGGGGGGGGCTATAGACCCCCCTGCTCCTACGCCCCTGTTGTATTCCGAGTTACTCAGAAACTGAGGTATTACTGTATATAATATGGATGAAATGTAAATCACTGAAAAACAATAACATGGTTTTACGATTTTGTTGAATAGATTGTATTTGGTTTTTAACTGCATTATGTAGAGTAAATGATAAAGGTACTAAAAAGCATTTCTTTGGTTCAGTGCCTTATGTCGAAGAACTGTGCAAGCAGAATATCTTTAAAGTGCTAAGAAATAATAAAAGTTGCGTGATTAACGTGTATTTTTTAGTGAAAAACAGATTAAAAAACATAATCATGAAAAATATAAGATTTATGCTTGATGAATTTATTTCATATGCATATTGTATAGAAATGGCTGATTTTTGACGGCGAGGCACTTATTTAGAAATAAATGTTGATCCTCAAGTACTACAGCCACAGGAAGCCTTCATTGAACAGGAACTTCTCTCACATAACATCAGCCTGAAGAACCATGGAGTCTGTACCAACCGTGTGTCACACAATTGTACATAATTCCTTTTGTATATATTATGCTTGTATCTGCGCTCTTCCCTCGCACTAAAACGAACATGAAAATTCACGTCTCCGGTTTTCCTCTGTGACATTGTCTGTCTTGTAAACATGTTATGTCCTGTTGCCTTGAGGTTTTGTATATAAAGATGAGGGTTCTATAATATTATAACTCAGTTGATTAAATCCTGCCTTTGAGTTCACAACCTTCTCTCGGCCCGTCACATTGGTGACCCCGGAAGTCGACTCGCTCCCACCGCCTTCCACCCCCACCCCCTCGCCCCTTCATTGTTGGTAGTACTATGGCGGACTCTACGGCAGTTGGTGCTGCGGCCGCTCCATTCAAACTTTCATCGCTTGCCAGCGGAGAGGCGTTTGCTTGGTTTCAGCGCGCAGAAGTCCAGTTTCGTATCAGGGGCGTGACTCGCTCAACCACCAAAGCGGATTATGTTCTCGCGGCGATACCCAAGGACACCTTCCCAGAAATATCCGACTGGCTTTGTGAACAAGGAGACACCCCAATACCGTATGACGCCCTCAAAACATACCTTCTGCAGCAGTACTCGCCGTCGCCAGCCGCCCGTATAGCAAAGCTTTTTCAGCTCTCGCAACAACCGTTGGGGGACCAAAGGGCTTCGCTTGCCCTCAGGGAAATGACCAGTATCGCTCGCCTTCAACCTGACGTAGACGGCTCTCCTCGTGAGGTGAACCTACTTCGTGCCCTTTGGATACGCCGTTTACCCGAACCTGTACGCGCTGCCATACCCGATGTCGATAGTTTACCCATAAAGGACTTGATGACCAAAGCCGACGCCCTTATGGACAGCCACTTCAAGACCTCCATCAACGCCTCCACCCCTGACGACGAGGATGCCTATTCAACGTCAACCGAAGCTGACCTGAATGCCGTAGGACATACACGCCTACCCCGTGACATGCCGAAGCGGCGACAAAGCCGCCCACCACCCACCAATCGCTCGCGCCCCAACGAACGACTTCTACAGCCACTTACTACCTCCCATCCGCCGCAGTTTTGCTACTACCACTTCAGATTCGGGGCAACCGCGAAGAAATGTGCCAAGGATTGTCAGTGGCCAAAAAATCGTGTAAGTAGGCCATCGCTTGTGGCGGTGGCCTCCCGTGTTTCTAATCTTTTCTTTTTACAGGATGAAGGAACGGGCGTGCGATTTTTGGTAGACACGGGTGCTTGTCGTTCTCTTTTGCCAAGGAAACTCTTCAAGGCACGACGTAGTCTACCTACATCTGCCGACGTCCGCTTGGTAGCTGCCAACGGATCTGCGATACCCACCTACGGTTACGAGAACCTCACATTATCGTTCGGAAACGGTAAATTCAATTGGAAGTTTCTCGTTGCTGACGTCACAATGCCAGTCCTCGGTGCGGATTTCCTCTCTCATTTCCACCTTCTGGTCGATGTCGCCCACCGACGATTGGTCAACGCAGACTCGTACTTGTCGACACATCTTCAACCCGCCCCCTTTAACCTCGCTCTCCACATCAGAACACCCACGGATGCCTACGCCCACCTCCTCACGTCGTACCCGGAAGTTTTCCGTCCAGAACTTCGCCAAACGCCCACGGTTCCTGCCAAGCACGGTATTTATCACCATATCAAGACGACGGGACCCCCAGTCTTCGCAAAATTCAGACGTCTGGCACCAGAACGATTGGCAGCCGCCAAACAGACGTTCGCCGAAATGGAGGAAATGGGCCTTTGCCAAAAGGCCTCCAGCCCATGGTCGTCACCCTTACACATCGTTTTGAAGAAAGACGGCTCCCTCCGTCCGTGCGGGGATTACAGGCACCTGAACATGCAAAACAACCGGATCACTACCCCCTCCCAAACATTGCCGACGTGACCTCCTACCTGCACAAAGCGAAGGTTTTCTCTACGCTCGACCTCCTGAAGGGGTATTATCAGGTGTCTATGAACCCAGAAGACATCCTCAAGACCGCCATCACCACTCCGTTTGGTACATACACCTTCAATTACTCCTGTTTTGGCCTTCGTAATGCTGGGGCCACGTTTCAACGTCTCATGGATGGCATCTTAGGGGACCTCCCTTTCTGTGTATGTTATGTGGACGACATACTTGTGTTCTCCTCCTCAAAAGAGGAACACCTCCGTCACCTGCGCATCGTGCTCGACCGCCTGCAACAAAACGGCCTTATAGTCCGGTACGACAAGTGTACCTTTGGCGCCAACGAAGTGTCGTTCTCAGGGCACCGTATCACTCCTGAAGGAGTCCATCCCCTCCCTGAGAAGGTAGCAGCCGTTCAGAACTTCCCCGCGCCCTCGAGCGTCAAAGCTCTGTAGGAATTCTTGGGCATGATCAACTATTATCACCGTTTTCTGCCAGCCATTGCCGCCACTCTTGCTCCCCTCTACGCCTCCCTCAAGGGCAAGCCAAAGGACCTGAAGTGGGGTCCCCTTCAAGAAGCAGCCTTCTGCAATGCAAAGAAGGCCCTATCAACTGCTGCGGCTCTCACTTTTCCTATCCCACAGGCCACTCTCCTTCTCTCCACTGATGCCAGCGACGTCGCTATTGGTGCAGTACTCGAGCAGGTGGTCAAAGGCTCGCCCCGCCCATTGGCCTTCTTTAGCAGAAAACTGTCCAAGGCAGAATCGGGTTATTCTACCTTCGATCGAGAAATACTGGCGGTGCACTTGGCTGTCCGTCACTTTCGCCATTTCTTAGAAGGTACGCCCTTCGTCATTCGCACAGACCACATGCCTCTGGTGCACGCCTTCACTCGACAGTCTGACGCCTGGTCCGCTCGTCAACGCCGACATCTCTCCGCCGTGGCTGAATACAATTGCACCCTCCAATACGTCTCTGGGAAAATGAATCCCGTTGCCGATGCCCTGTCAAGAAACACGTTGGCTGCCGTTCAACTGGGATTGGATTACAACGCCCTGGCTGAAGCCCAACGACAGGATCCAGAGTATCAAGCTTGTAGGACATCCTGCACGTCCCTCCGTTGGGAAGACTTTCCCCTCGAAGACTCCAACACCACCCTCCTCTGTGACGTCAGTACTGGTAGACCACGACCTTGGATTCCTGCTCCCATGCGCCGACAGGTGTTTGATTTCATTCACGGCCTTTCACATCCCTCGTGCCGTTCTACTGCACAGCTGCTGAAGGCAAAGTTCATTTGGCACGGCATTTCTAAGGATGCTAAGGATTGGGTCCGCGCCTGTACTTCTTGCCAAACTTCCAAAGTACATCGACACACGGATTCAGGAGTGGGCACCTTTCCTCAACCTCAGCGTTGTTTCGCACACATTCACGTCGACGTTGAAAGGCCCCCTACCCACATCACAAGGACATCGTTACCTGTTTACCGTCATCGACCGCTCAACTCGTTGGCCTGAAGCCATTCCCATGGAAACTGCAACGTCCGCCTCATGTACATCTGCCTTACTCTCTGGATGGATTTTAAGATTTGGTATCCCTGAGCATATTACTTCTGACAGAGGAACCACTTTCACCTCTCAATTGTGGACGTCATTAGCGAATCTCCTGGAAATCACCCTACATCAGACAACGGCCTACAACCCCGCTGCCAATGGAATGGTTGAACGTTTTCATCGCACCCTCAAAGCAGCTTTGATGTCCCGCTGCAAGGATTGCAACTGGTTTACTCAGCTTCCCTGGGTCCTCCTGGGACTAAGGACCACTCCTAAAGACGCCCTCGACGTCTCGGCAGCTGAAATGGTGTATGGCGACCCGTTGGTCGTCCCAGCCGAATTTTTTCCTTCTACAACCTCCTCCGACGATCTCCAGCGCATACGTCACGTCGTGGGAAAATTTACTCCGTGCCGCCAGACTTACAAGCCCCCAGCGAAGCATCACATACCAACAGACTTGCACTCTGCAACGCACGTCTTCCTGCGCAACGACACCAGCAAGCCACCACTAACGCCCCCTTACACGGGCCCTTTCCTTGTGATCCGACGCAGTCCGAAAGCATTCCTCCTAAACATTCGGGGCAAAGAAGACTGGGTCTCCATTGATCGTCTAAAACCTGCCTATCTTCTGCCAGATGACCCGCCTACAGTTCGCCTCTCTAGATTAGGGCGCCCTATTTAACATGTACAGTATGTCATTTTTAGGGGGGGGAGCCATGTACCAACCGTGTGTCACACAATTGTACATAATTCCTTTTGTATATATTATGCTTGTATCTGCGCTCTTCCCTCGCACTAAAACGAACATGAAAATTCACGTCTCCGGTTTTCTTCTGTGACATTGTCTGTCCTGTAAACATGTTATGTCCTGTTGCCTTGAGGTTTTGTATATAAAGGAGAGTGTTCTATAATATTATAACTCAGTTGATTGCATCCTGCCTTTGAGTTCACAACCTTCTCTCGGCCCGTCACAAGTCTAATGAAGAAAAGTTAACAATAATGAACCTATCACCAACACTTAACTTGATAAGATTCCCGATTTTTATACATTGATCCCACCTATCATGATATAGCAAAAAATGTGGTTGCTCAAGCCACTGAATCTGTAAGACCATCTGGTGACACTATTGATGTTGCTCTACAAAGTGATAAACATTTAGTTTACGAACTTTGCTCAATGCTTTAATAATATGTGGCCTTCTCCTGTTGGCTAGTAAATTTTCATCTTTAAGGAACATTATAAATCATACTATGAATACAGGTGTAGAGTATATATACTACAAGTATTTCCAAGATCTTGCCTAACGATAGTGTACCAACCGTGTGTCACACAATCGTACATAAATTATTTTGTATATATTATGCTTGTATCTGCGCTCTTCCATCGCACTAAAAAGAACCTGAATAATCATGTCTGTGTGTCGCCTATGTAACATTGTCATTTTCTCGAACATGTATTTTCCTGTTGCCTTGAGGTTTTGTTTATAAAGGAGAGTGTTCTTTGATAAATTACTCAGTTGATTGCATCCCGCCTTTGAGTCATAATCTTTCTCTCAGCCGTCACATTGGTGACCCCGGAAGTCGACTCGCTCCCACCGCCTTCCACCCCCACCCCCTCGCCCCTCCATCGTTGGTACTATGACGGACTCTACAGAAGTTGACGCTGCGGCTGTTCCATTGAAACTTTCACCGTTCGCCAGCGGTGAGGCATTTGCTTGGTTTCAGAGCGCAGAAGTCCAGTTTCGCATCAAAGGCGTGACACGCTCAACCACCAAAGGAGATTATGTTCTCGCGGCGATACCCGAGGACACCTTCCCAGAAATATCCGACTGGCTTTGTGAACAAGAAGACACCCCAATACCGTATGACGCCCTCAAAACATACCTTCTGCAGCAGTACTCGCCGTCGCCAGCCGCCCGTATAGCAAAGCTTTTTCAGCTCTCTCAACAACCGTTGGGCGACCAATAGGCTTAGCTTGCCCTCAGGGAAATGACCAGTATCGCTCACCTTCAACCTGCCACAGACGGCTCTCCTCGTGAGGTGAACCTACTTCGTGCCCTTTGGATACGCCGTTTACCCGGACCTATACGCGCTGCCATACCCGATGTCGATAGTTTACCCATAAAGGACTTGATGACCAAAGCCGACGCCCTTATGGACAGCCACTTTAAGACCTCCATCAACGCCTCCAACCCTGACGAAGAGGATGCCTATTCAACGTCAACCGAAGCCGACATGAATGCGGTAGGACATACACGCCTACCCCGTGACGTGCCGAAGCGGTGACAAAGCCACCCACCACCCACCAATCGCTCGCGCCCCAACAAACGACTTCTACAGCCACTTACTACCTCCCATCCACCGCAGTTTTGCTACTACCACTTCAGATTCGGGGCAACCGCGAAGAAATGTGCCAAGGATTGTCAGTGGCCAAAAAACGTATAAGTAGGCCATCGCTTGTGGCGGTGGCCTCCTGTGTTTCTAATCTTTTCTTTTTACATGATGCAGGAACAGGCGTGCGATTTTTGGTAGACACGGATGCTTGTCGTTCTCTTTTGCCAAGGAAACTCTTCAAGACACGACGTAGTCTGTCTACTTCTGCCGACGTCCGCTTGGTAGCTGCCAACGGATCTGCGATACCCACCTACGGTTACGAGAACCCCACATTATCGTTCGGAAACGGTAAATTCAATTGGAAGTTTCTCGTTGCTGACGTCACAATGCCAATTCTCGGTGCGGATTTCCGACGATTGGTCAAAACAGACTCGTACTTGTCGACACCTCTTCAACCCGCCCCCTCTAACCTTGCTCTCCACATCAGCGCACCCACGGATGACTACGCACACCTCCTCACGTCGTACCCGGAAGTTTTCCGTCCAGAACTTCGCCAAATGCCCACGGTTCCTACCAAGCACGGTATTTATCACCATATCAAGACGACGGGACCCCCAGTTTTCGCAAAATTCAGACGTCTGGCACCGGAACGATTGGCAGCCGCCAAACTGACGTTTGCCGAAATGGAGGAAATAGGCCTTTGCCAAAAGGCCTCCAGCCCATGGTCATCACCCTTACACATCGTTCTGAAGAAAGACGGCTCCCTCCGTCCGTGCAAGGATTACAGGCGCCTGAACATGCAAACAGAACCGGATCACTACCCCCTCCCAAACATTGCCGACGTGACCTCCTACCTGCAAAAAGCGAAGGTTTTCTTTACGCTCGATCTCCTGAAGGGGTATTATCAGGTGCCTATGAACCCAGAAGACATCCCCAAGACTGCCATCACCACTCCGTTTGGTACATACACCTTCAATTACTCCTGTTTTGGCCTTCGTAATGCTGGGGCCACGTTTCAACGTCTCATGGATGGCATCTTAGGGGACCTCCCTTTCTGTGTATGTTATGAGGACGACATACTTGTGTTCTCCTCCTCAAAAGAGGAACACCTCCGTCACCTGCGCATCGTGCTCGACTGCCTGCAACAAAACGGCATCACTCCTGAAGGAGTCCACCCCCTCCCTGAGAAGGTAGCAGCCGTTCAGAACTTCCCCGTGCCCTCGACCGTCAAAGCTCTGTAGGAATTCTTGGGCATGATCAACTATTATCACCGTTTTCTGCCAGCCATTGCCGCCACTCTTGCTCCCCTCTACGCCTCCCTCAAGGGCAAGCCAAAGGACCTGAAGTGGGGTCCCCTTCAAGAAGCAGCCTTCTGCAATGCAAAGAAGGCCCTATCAACTGCTGCGGCTCTCACTTTCCCTATCCCACATGTCCCTCTCCTTCTCTCCACCGATGCCAGCGACGTCGCTATTGGTGAGTAGTCGAGCAGGTGGTCAACGGCTCGCCCCGCCCATTGGCCTTCTTCAGCAGAAAACTGTCCCAGGCAGAATCGGGCTATTCTACCTTCGATCGAGAATTGCTGGCAGTGCACTTGGCTGTCTGTCACTTTCGTCATTTCTTAGAAGGTACGCCCTTCGTCATTCGCACAGACCACATGCCTCTGGTGCACGCCTTCACTCGACAGTCTGATGCCTGGTCCGCCCGGCAACGCCGACATCTCTCCGCCGTGGCTGAATACAATTGCACCCTTCAATACGTCCCTGGGAAAATGAATCCCGTTGCCGATGCCCTGTCAAGAAACAAGTTGGCTGCCGTTCAACTGGGATTGGATTACAACGCCCTGGCTGAAGCCCAATGACAGGATCCAGAATATCAAGCATGTAGGACATCCTGCACGTCCCTCCGTTGGGAATACTTCCCTCTCGACGACTCCAACACCACCCTCCTCTGTGACGTCAGTACTGGCAGACCACGACCTTGGATTCCTGCTCCCATGCGCCGACAGGTGTTTGATTTCATTCACGGCCTTTCACATCCCTCGTGCCGTTCTACTGCACAGCTGCTGAAGGCAAAGTTCATTTGGCACGGCATTTCTAAGGATGCTAAGGATTGGGTCCGCGCCTGTACTTCTTGCCAAACTTCCAAAGTACATGGACACACGGATTCAGGAGTGGGCACCTTTCCTCAACCACAGCGTTGTTTCGCACACATTCACGTCGACGTTGTGGGCCCCCTACCCACATCACAAGGTCATCGTTACCTGTTTACCGTCATCGACCGCTCAACTCGTTGGCCTGAAGCCATTCCCATGGAAACTGCAACGTCCGCCTCATGTACATCTGCCTTACTCTCTGGATGGATTCCAAGATTTGGTATCCCTGAGCATATTACTTCTGACAGAGGAACCACTTTCACCTCTCAATTGTGGACATCATTAGCGAATCTCCTGGAAATCACCCTACATCAGACAACGGCCTACAACCCCGCTGCCAATGGAATGGTTGAACGTTTTCATCGCACCCTCAAAGCAGCTTTGATGTCCCGCTGCTAGGATTCAAACTGGTTTACTCAGCTTCCCTGGGTCCTCCTGGGACTAAGGACCACTCCTAAAGACGCCCTCGACGTCTCGGCAGCTGAAATGGTGTATGGCGATCCGTTGGTCGTCCCAGCCGAATTTTTTCCTTCTACAACCTCCTCCGATGATCTCCAGCGCATACCTCATGTCGTGGGAAAATTTACTCCATGCCGCCAGACTTACAAGCCCCCAGCGAAGCATCACATACCAACAGACTTGCATTCTGCAACGCACGTCTTCCTGCGCAACGACACTACCAAGACACCGCTAACGCCCCCTTACACGGGCCCTTTCCTTGTGATCCGACGCAGTCCGAAAGCATTCCTACTAAACATTCGTGGCAAAGAAGACTGGGTCTCCAGTGATCGTCTAAAACCTGCTTATCTACTGCCAGATGACCCGCCTACAGTTCGCCTCTCTAGATCAGGGCGCCCTATTTAACATGTACAGTAAGTCATTTTTAGGGGGGGGAGCCATGTACCAACCGTGTGTCACACGATCGTACATAAATTATCTTGTATATATTATGCTTGTATCTGCGCTCTTCCCTCGCACTAAAAAGAACCTGAATAATCATGTCTGTGTGTAGCCTATGTAACATTGTCATTTTCTCGAACATGTATTTTCCTGTTGCCTTGAGGTTTTGTATATAAAGGAGAGTGTTCTTTAATAAATTACTCAGTTGATTGCATCCTGCCTTTGAGTCATAACCTTTCTCTCGGCCGTCACAATAGTGAAATACAGTATTCCCTGAAAAATGGTCACGTAAAAATGTGATACTTGCTATTTCAGATTTTTTCATGTTTCATTACTTCAACTTATTTAATTGTATAAAGTATTCTTTAGTCTTTAATGAACAGGTGCATATATACTACAGGTATTTTCATATCTTGACTGATGATAGTGAACTAAAGTACTGCTATAAAACCGACATGTAAAGAGATGATACCTACCATTTCAGATTTTTTATGTTCTTATGAGATTGCTTCAATTTATTTATTTTATGGAAATGTTTTCAACTCACTTTGTTGTAGAAACAATCCTACTTCTGAACAGACTGGGAAAAAATGCATACATAAATGACATATTGCTGTTTCTTGGAAAATTAAAATTGGTATTTGCTTAGCCTCTCTCCTATGTTCCTCCAGCCATAAAAATTGAAGCAAAAATGATTTACAAAGTTCATAAATGACGAATAATTTTGAGATGGCGCAAATGTTTGGTCTTCGTATATTTAGCGGTGATCTCAGGAAATCTTATACTAACATGAAGGGCTACCCTATGATAACTATTTTGCGTAGTTTCTGCAATGACAGAAGGGGTAAGGCTCTGTAATCCCTAGGATTATGATTTAGATAATAGGCATTTATTAAGCATCATAGAATAGAGCAATAAGGAAGCATTTGATACATTATATGCTTGTGTTAGATGAAATTTCCATCAGATGAAATTAATACAATCGGGATCCAAGATGATTGAAAAACTCCCCAACGACCCCCCAAAATTTTTTTAATATTTCGGTGGTTAATTTAGGTTTTCAATGATTTAATTTTTGCCAGAAAATGTAGTAAAATATACCTCCAAGCATCTATATTAATGGATAAGAGCCATTTCAGCCTAGTTTGCTCTGAATGGTTTGGCCATAAGGGAGCAAACTATTGTTTTTTCTTGTTTTGGTCGTTTCATGCTGCACATATCCCTTATTATACTGAGACCCAGGTGACCTCCAGGAAATGTGCCTACATCTAGAACCGAGCACACGGGTATATCGTATGCCCCTGATCAGTTTCATGCTTTAACAGGATATGCACAAAATGGCCATATCATATATATATATATATATATATATATATATATATATATATATATATATATATATATATATGTATATATATATATATATATATATATATATATATATATATATATATATATATATATATATACACACAATGTCAAGTGTAATAATGGGACATGATCGTCCAGGGAATGTAATTTATGAAAACAAAATCAATAAATCCATCAATAAAGCGAAACAAGCAGCCTTGAGACAAAATCCACCAACGGCAGTAATTGAGGTCAATCATGAAAAGTAATCTACCATCATACACATGATATAATGATAACAATCACCTTCATGCAATCTTGGAATTATCAACGAAGACAGCCCATGCACTCACGAATACTTTTAAAGTTGATAAATGTAATCTATGCTTTAAAAAATCTAATCATCAATGAAAGCCTTATATTGATGCAATCACGCAGATTAAAAAATCGTACAAAGTCAACAAAAAAAGATGTTGCGACTCCAGGTTGGACAAAGTCCGACAGTCAATTCCAAAAATTACATCTACCATTGGAGGAATAACTTAGGAAACCAGAAAAAATTAACACAACCCATCAGCAGTCGATCTGCCAGTTCAAAGGCAAATGTATCTGACCCGATTTGTCGAACAGATGACCTGCAAGCAAAGAATCCTAATCCATGCGAAGTGACCTAGACTGACCTAAACTGCCAACCTCAAGAGTTCTATATTTTTACCTTCATAGATATGAAAAAATATATATGGTGTATGCTAGAGGAAGTACATATATGGAATATTTTTAACATTATTACTATTAATTAAATATTACATTTCACCATTATCATCTTGTTGATCACATACCTGTGTCGTACAGTTACGCCCCATTAAGTTTGAACCTGAATATTCCATATTTGAAAAGGTAACGAGATCTATAATTTAATGCGCAAAAGAAAATATAAAAGAAGGAACGAACAAGATCGATGTTGGGGCTGCTTACCTACAATGGAGATAACTGAATATATTATTGGTGTTATCGTTGTTGAATATTTATATGCTGAAAAAAGGGGGGAGGGGAAGCCAGCTGACGTAGCATGGTTCATATGTCAAACGATTTGTCAATTGAATAACGAGAAAGGGGGTTATCTTCTTACTCGTACCAGTCTATGCCTAGACACATTGCAATGCAAACCGCTTTTTATTTTTCAACCTTGGAAAGATGTTCTTCAATAATGATAAACCAAATCTTCAAGATTAGAGATATACATCTTTTCCACCGAAGCCTACAAGTTTAATTTTCAGGCGAGATTATACAATAATGATTTCATTTCAGCAAATGGTTATCCCTCATATAGCTGCAAGCGTTTTAGGTTGAAATTTGGAATATTCTCATAATATTTAGGACTGCTATTACTAAACCAATACCTAATCCATGGATTTTCTTCTGGAACAGCCAAATGAAAAGCAAAACAACTTTTGAAAAAAAAAAAATGCCACCTTTCCTTCTCAAACTTAAGCTGTGATATGTCTTTGGGATTCTAAATATTTAATGAGTTAAATCTTAATTAATGTCTAACGTTCAAATTTCCATCTCTCAGTCTTACCTACTATTATTAATAACAGTTATTGCAAGACAGCGATTGCGTATAATCCAGATAATCGACCAAATGCTAAATGGTTACCGACGATGGATTAGGAGTCATTGATGAATAGGAAAACGTATATACATATACATACATACGAACATACATATGTATGCATGTATGGATGAGAAAATGTACATACGCATATATGTATGTATGGATAAGAAAATGTATATGCGCATACATACATATGTACATACATAAGTATGTATACACAAGCATATATATGCTATAGCCTGTACATTATATATATATATCACTTCACTTCACTTCCACTCCCAGGTAGGCTTTCAGCCTGTCAGTGGAATCAGTTGTCTTCTCCACTCAATTCTGTTTTCAAAAATTCGCTCTCTTCTCAGCTGTTCAATTGTTGGCATGTTGTTCTTTGTCAAAATCTCTTCAATTCCATCCCTCCAGCGTTTACGTGGTCTACCTCTTGATCTCCTCCCACCAGGCGTCCAGTCCCATCTCTTCCTTGCAATTCTATTTCCATCCATTCTCATTAAATGTCCCAACCATCTCAGCTGTCCCTTCTCAATCTTGTTCAACATAGGAGATACCCCAACCATCCTTCTAAAATCTACATTTCTTATTCTATCTCTTCTTGTTTTGTGCATTATTGTTCTCAGGATTTTCATCTCTGAAGCTTGGACTCTGCTCCTGTCTTTGATGGTCATTGTCCAGCTCTCTGATCCATATGTCATGATTGGTGTTAGTAATCCTTCAAATATGGTTTTCTTTACTTCTATAGGTACGTATGTATCTCTCATAATTGGATAGAGTGCTCCACAGCATTTATTATATTTCTTTATTCGTTCAGTAATTTCTTCTTTGTTCTTATAGCCGTTATCTGTAAACATACACCCTAAATACTTGAATGCGTTGGTGTCCTTAATTACCGTATTTCTTATCATGATGTTCGTTGGAGCTTGTTGTTGTTTGCTGATTGTTAATATTTCTGTTTTATTAATGTTCATCTTCAGTCCAGCTTCTGTTAAACAATCGTTCAAGGCTATCAATGCTCTTTCTAGTTCCTCCCGATCATATGTCCAGAAAGCAATATCATCAGCAAAAATCATAATGTCTCCCGAGATATTTATTCTTTCCTTAAAACTTCTTATAATTACATCTATATATGCAATGAACAAGAGTGGGGAAAGAACGCTTCCCTGCTTAATGTGTGTGTGTGTGTGTGTGTGTGTGTGTATATATATCTATATATATACAGTATATAAATACATATATATATATATATATATATATATATATATATATATATATATATATATATATATATGTATGTATGTATGTATATTTACTGTTTATTTGAATAGGAGATGCAAGGGGAATACTTTGATTGATATACCTGAAGTTGAGGAAGACTTTGATGTGCCCATGAATGAATTCAGTGTGTTTGAAGGAGAAGCTATCATTATAAAACTCAAGAGATGGAAAGCCCATGGATACGATGGAATAACTGCCTAAATGATATTAACCGAAAATAAAGTGACTCCTTGAATACTTACAAGATTTTTTGAAGAATGTGGTGTGAAGAGGCTAAACCTGATGAATGGGATCCAGGAGTGTTGGTGAAAATAGCAAAAGAAGATCTGACAGACTGCAATAATTACAAAGGCATCACACTTACGTCAGTTGTAATGAAAATATATAGTATTTGTATTCTAAAGAGACTAGTTGAAAAAGCACGAATTAAAAGAGGTAGCAGTTATACTGACCAAATTTTCATTTTGTGGTGTTGTCCATAGAAATCCCCTTTTGATGGTATTTGTGGACTATGAAAAAGCCTTTGATAGTGTGCACCAGCAAAGTTTTGGAGAGTCAAGGGTTATTATGGAATTCCTCTTAAAAATGTGAATTTGATAAAGTCTGTTCATGAGCAGAGCAAGTGTAAAGTTAATGTTAGTGAAGTCCTATCAAATGAATTTTCAGTGAAGAGTGGAGTACTCTAAGGGAATATGTTGTCACCTATGTTGTTTATCCTCCTCATGAATTCTGTGATGCATAGAATAGTTTGGGATGGTGGAGTAGAATTGGACTGGATTGGTAATAGGAAATCGGCTCACCTCGAGTATGCCGATGACACTGTCCTCATTAGCAGAAAACCACAGGATTTGCAACGCATGCTTACCAAAATACAAGAAATGTCCAAAGAGGTTGGGCTCCAGATAAATAAAAGAAAGACAGATGATGAGACCTGAATATGCAATGGAAGATGGAATGCCATTGGAAGGAGAAAGGATTAATGAGGTAGAATCATTTATATATTTAGGAATTATGATCTCCAATACAGGGTCTTTAGAATTGTAGTTAAATGGAAGATGGAAAAAGTATATAAAAAATGGCTATGATAAGTAAAATTTGGAAATCAAATCGCCTGAAATTACATATAAAAACCAGGCTATATATTAGTTTAGCGTGATCTGTGTTACTGTATAGACATGAGTCATGGTATTAGAATGAAACAATCTCCAATAGATTTAGTAGATTTGAGAACAAAGACCCCAGAATTATACTGGGAGTTGAATGGCAGGACAAGATTAGAAATGAAAAACTATAATAGATATTACTTGAGTGCCATATCTGGATGAAATTATGGTGAGGGGTAGACGGAGATGGTTTTGGGTATGCTCTCGCACTCCCCAGGAGAGATTTGTTCACACAACGTTTAACTGGGCTTCAAAAGGCACCTGATGGGTTGGAAGACCCAGGCACTAGGAGCAATGTGTATTGCTGTGTCATGCAATCACAAGAAAAACAGGAAATTCTACGGCCTACCAAAATATGAGTATTTTGTTTATATCAAACTTTAATGTCAGAAATTAGATTTTCGATCCACTTCGATGTCTGTTTATGAATTGTTAAAGAAACTTCATGGTGCTATAAAATGAATGTGATTATAACAACTAAAACATTCAATGGTGTAAATTATCTTTCCACTGGTGTTTTCTGTGCAATTAGAGACTGTTAATGATGCTGGCTATCGATTGTGATGTCACCTATGTGCTTGTGCATGTGTGCGTAATCAGAATATCTCAACAATGGGTGATTGGATCACAATGAAACTTCACACACACACACACACACAAATATATATATATATATATATATATATATATATATATATATATATATATATATATATATATTATATATATTACCATTATTATTATTATCATAACTTGCTAAGCTACAACCCTAGTTGGAAAAGCAGGATGCTATAAGCCTAGAGACCCCAACAGGGAAAATAGCCCAGTGAGGAAAGGAAACAAGGAAAAATAAATTTTAAGAACGTTAAGAACATTAAAATCAATAATTCCCATATAAAGTATAAAAACATTAACAAAATGAGAAGAGAAATTAGATAGAATAGTGTTCCTGAGTGTACCCTCAAGCAAGAGAACTCTAACCCAAAACAGTGGCAGACCATGGTACAGAGGCTACGGCACTACCCAAGACTAGAGAACAATGGTTTGATTTTGGAGTGTCCGTCTCCTAGAAGAGCTGCTTACCATAACTAAAGAGTCTCTTCTACCCTTACCAAGAGAAAAGTAGCCACTGAACAATTACAGTGCAGTAGTTAACCCCTTGGGTGAAGAAGAATTGTTTGGTAATTTCAGTGCAGTCAGGTGTATGAGGAAAGAGGAGAATATGTAAAGAACAGGCCAGACTATTCGGTGTAGCCTATAAGGCAAAATGAACCATAACCAGAGAGAAGGATCCAATGTAGTACTGTCAACGGGTGGCTAGTGCCCTGGCCAACAATACCTAGGAAGTATATATATATATATATATATATATATATATATATATATATATATATATATATATATATATATGAGAACATTTCAAAACATTTGAGTCATGGGAGGAATCACTTCAGAATTTTCAGTCGATTACCATTAAACCCATATCACTTTTAATCCAATCTCTGTTAGCTTCATGTCGGGAATATCCTTTTCATTTAGTCAAATTGTACTGTTATTTTTCTATTAGTTAATTAAGAAAGTTCAATCAAGGTCACAGTCAGGGCTTCTACGAGTTGCTAGTTATAAACAGAACTAGCTGAAACTGAAGAACTTGTATCCTACTTATAAATATTTCAGCTATGGCTATGTAATGGAACTATCTTACTCAAAGTCAAATTTCACGCTTAGTCTGATTATTCAAATGGTTCATAATTAATAAATTGAAACTGCATAAAGTTTAAATGATAAAAAATTATAGAAAATAGAAGCTCTGGCCTGAGGTTAACTTTAATTTCTGACGTTAAACAACTGTGATCTTCATCTGCACAGAAGCGTGTTCTTCAAATTTATATTTCATATTTCCGGGGGTATATTTATCTATTTAATTGAATACTCAAAATGTTAGTTTGATATATATATATATATATATATATATATATATATATATATATATATATATATATATATATATATATATATATATATATATATATATATATATATATATATGCAAGACACCTATTTTTTAGATGATATAAAAGACAGTTATTCAATTTTATTTCCTTGGGTATTTCAACAACGATTATGCATGAATAGCAGTACAATTGGGTCAGTAACACTAGACTTCCTTTTATCGGAATATTGTGTTTCAGGAAATAAAGACTTTTATTTATTTGGTATCTACATAAAATAAGTCTTTTCAATTATATTTAATTTATTTATAGTTTGAATTAATATTTTTTCTTATAACTGGCTTGCAGAGATAAGTGAATGTGTTCTATAAAATCATATTTTAATCATATGTAAATTTTTAACAATATAAATCTTTATGACGATGCCAAATGACCTGGATATGACATGAATTTGATAATCAAATTCCATCCTATATCTTTTCGGTTTTATCAGAGATAAATTCTTCTGCAAGATGTACATTAACAGTTTTATATAGTTTATGTGAAAATCTGGTCTTCTGCTTAGAAAACGGATTGTAATTAACAGAGAAATGCTCAGGTTTAGGATAAACTATAACATTCAAGTTCGTATTTTCATTTATGTGATTGCATGTCTTCTTCATTATAGACCTTAGAACTTGAAATATAAAGCTATGTCTATTATAAAAATCAAAATATTTAAAAATGTGCCCCAAATTGGTTGAGAGGGAAAGAAAATTATATTTCCCAGTGACAGGGGTTGATACATCTGTTTGTATGTACCCTACCTGTTTGATCACATCTATTTCCATCACTGTTTAGTACAAATAAACTGTCAGATCTTTGTTTCAATCTCGGTCAATTTGCTTAATCGAGAGAAATGACTTCGGCAGTAAAGGCCGATGTGCATGAGACCAACTTCCCTTTATCCTTCCCAGAAATTGATATTGTGTTCGCCGGATAATGAATATTGAACACCGGCCAGACTAACCGTCTCATTCATGTGCCGGGCCGCAGCAGGACGCCCCTGGACGCTAAGGGCACTCCGTGGTCTGCAATGGGGGAGGAGGGGGTAGGGGAGCTAGTAGTCAATTTCCAAAGCTAGGTCATCTGAGATATAAAGCCAATGGCCTCTTTTCTCATTGGTTGTATTAGTTTTATTTTTCTTATTCATTTATCCAACTGTGACTTTGTATTTTAGATACATAGAGACTACATATTCAATCATTTAATGGCTGCTATTGTCTTAAAAATATTCACTTTCAATAATGATGATAATAATAATAATAATAATAATAATAATAATAATAATAATAATAATCATCATCATCATCGCAATAATAAATAAAAATTTATTTTAAGTCATCATCTAACAATATTTATCCAGCGAATTATTGACAATGGTTATATCAAAGAAAAAAAAGAAGGTAAAATTGTGTCCCAATACTTATTTACATGGATCACTGTGCGTAACTATAAACAAATAAGAGTGATCTCTTAATAGAAGAGGGACAAATGGAGAGAGAGAGAGAGAGAGAGAGAGAGAGAGAGAGAGAGAGAGAGAGAGAGAGAGAGAGAGAGAGAGAGATTTTTTTTCTTTACCCTCTTTAGCTGTTTGTCAAATAGATCTTAAAAAAATAAAGTAAATATATGTAGACCATCGATACATTACAAGGAGGGTTTACATATATATATATATCATTTATTTCGATAGGTTTATGAGTTCTTATGATTAATCACAGCACTTTCGTTTGATCAATCTTAAAATCAAAAGGAGAGCCGACGGATTTCAGTGAAATTGAAGGGATTTTCTAGAAGTTAAAAGAGCAATTAATACTATCTTGTGTCTGAAGGTCTCACACTAGGCAATTTCCTTACAAATGAGAGAGAGAAAGAGAGAGCCACTTTAAATGCATGAGAGTTGTCCTAGCGTGAATGGCAGTGCAAGATTTAATCCGTTTTACACCAGAGAAATAGCGACGGCTCACTATTGGGAATATCAGTTTTTTTTTTTCACTATTGTTGCACTGCAAATCGTCTTGTTCTACTTTTTGAATTTTGAACGTTCTTGCTAAATGCAAATGATAGAGATGAACTGTAACATAACTAATACTGTTACTAGTGTCGTTATACAAAAGCACTCACAAACACACTTATATATACTGTGTGTATAAATATATATATATATATATATATATATATATATATATGTATATATATATATATATGTATATACACACACACACACACACATATATATATATATATATATATATATATATATATATATATACAGTCAGCGCGGGTCGGTCTGTCCGGGCAGCATCCGCCGTGCATTCATTTTGGTCCCCCCCCATATCTACACTAATACACAATATAAATCAATAAAAATTCAATTGAACACTCACCAATATCCCTGCTACTTGTCTATAGGGTAGCCTTTCCTCTTCTTGACCTCCAAAAGTCGTCGAGGAACACTATCGGCGAGGTTTTGGAGTATTTCGGCAGGTATTTCCGCCCACACCTTATGGAGCGCCGCCTCGAGAAGTGTCACGTTTGTCGTCACTTCTTTACGAAGGCGGGCTTTAACTATCGCCCAAAGGTTCTCAATGGGCGAAATATCAGGACTTTGACCTGGCCAATCAGGAATATAGTTCACTTCGCTATTTTCCAGCCACTTTTTCACTTTTTTAGCCGTATGGCAAGGGGCACCGTCGTGCTGAAAAATTTCAGCTCCTGTAGCCGCAAAACAATCCGCTAAATTGTCTTTCAAAATGCTCAAATAGCAGTCAGCATTAACCGTTATGCCTTTAGGCAAAACAACAAGGCTTGGGGCACCACCGTAGGCAAACGAACCCCAGACCATAAGCGATGCTGGGTGCTTAACTGTCTTGGCCGTGAGATTAGGCTTAAGAGGATCTGACCCCTTTCGCCTCCACACTTTTTTCCCGGTCGTCTCACTCACACAAAAGGTCGCTTCGTCACTCCACAAGCCACTTCGCCACTGCTCCAAGGTCCAATCCTTGTAGGTCTTGGCAAAAGCAACCCTCCTCTTCCTTTGTTTCTCAGTTAAAGTGAGCTTCTTTCTCGCGATCACTTTCTCGTAGTCGAGGCGCTTCGACAGGTTTTCCTGAATCGTACGAACACTGACGTCGCTCAACAATTTAGGGTTCTGTTCTTTAAGTTGCTTAGCCGTTAATGTTGAATTTTCTTCTAGGCTTCGC
>NC_090725.1:89942744-89952744 GCF_036898095.1 Palaemon carinicauda | reverse complement strand
AGCAGAGAGTACGAATCACAAGAAAAGCTAATTTGAGAAAATTAAAAAAGAAATTCTGGGCTCCCAGGGAAATACAAATGCTAACCCACAAAATAGTTCGTGTTAGATTAAAATGTTAAACTAAAAATGTCTTGGAAGCGTAGACTTTGAAAAATGACAGGAAACAGATTTTAAATGACTGGGAACGATATTTAGATTGTTTGACATAATCTATTGCCCATGGAAGTTTCTGGGTTGTGGGAATTTGTAAAATTCGTTGGCGACTCTCAAAATGAGTGTCCCAGGTCTGAGTACATCGCACTACTTGATAATTGTCACTAGAGAATATACGGCCTAACCCCCCTGTGAGCTTTGGACTAGAATGGACTTGGACACTGATTTAATTGTAAACAAAAAACTATTGAATGAATTGCAATCAACGCATAAAATTGCCCAGGCTTCCTATACCTGAGTTAACGTAACACTGATATAAAAAATAAAACTTTTATAGAATAACATAACAAAGATTACCGTATAACAATGTTATATCATCGTATATAACCGTTTCTTCTTTTGTGCTCAGCAAGATAGTTCGGATTCAAATAAGATGATAAACATTATCAGGCCTCGTGGAAGATGCACTATGATCCCGCCTTGCAGTATAGGTATATATTCACTAACTGTCATAAAGTATGATTTATTACACCTCAAAAGAAACATTGTTCGAATAAAGAAATAACGGTTAAAAAATTAAAGGAAAAACAATGATGAACATTCATTTTTCACTCAAATCTAGTAACATGAATCTATATACCAACAATTATCATACAAATAACTCCGTCTCCATGATCATAGGAATAGAGCGGATCTTCATTCCCGATGATAAGTAAATTCCATCTTCCGCTATACATAAGACATTCTCCCTCACCTTTTCAAAAGCACAACAATGATGGACAAGAACTACTAAGGAGTGTAAACAAACAAAGTTGGCAATGATTAAGAACATGTGTCACTTGGATTCCTGAGACGAGCACCTTTGCCAAGATTTACAAACACGACCACTTACAGCTCGAAAAACCTTCCTCGCTATCATGAGATAAACCGTTTGTTTAACGTCTTAAAACAAATTCGACCCGCCTCGACTTACTTGCAAGTGACAAGTGTTAAAAAATCACGGGCATTGTGTCGCATTCAATACTCTGATACGAAAATGCTTAATACTTTTTCAGGTTTTTCTATTATGAGATAAAAAGCGTGCAATCTTTTACGTTGCTAAATGTGTTTGGACAGAAAATAAACAGTGTGTTTAGCCACTTTCTTTGAATTCAGTAGAGATTTCGCTCATTTTCGACCTTAAGAACTATTTTATGTGGAAACTAGATAATGTGCGATACATTTATTATGATGCAAATTTAACAATAGTCGTAATACTGTTGAGTACTAATTATTTTCTACACAGCCATGGATACAGAAGATTAGGAATAGAGCTTTTTTGGCATAAAGAATAAACGATTACATTATTGGTTAATGATTTTAAATGTTGAAAAATAACAATTCTCATACTTTTAAAACATTGAAAGAATTAGTATCTTACTTTTCCACAGGGAGTTTGTCAGAGAAAAACAAACATTAAAGTCAAAAGATCGGTTAACAAAGATGATTATTTAGTTGAGTGATTTCCAAAGGAATATTTCACGCAAACAATTACTTGCAATTTATACATAGTCTACATATGCTAATCACGTATATTAAAACAATTTACAGAAACTAAGATAGCAGTCATTATGAAGACTTTATAATTCTTCATGACTAAGTTATGGGCCTGGATGTTGGACCTTTATTCTACCAAATTACTTTCATGCTTCAACAGCTTACTCTTAAGTATCATAGACCCATTGAAAATTGTCCCTCTTTTAGAGTAAATCAAACATAGTTCCTGCGAACGGAGATAAATTGTTCGGATAGTGTTATTTTTAACATAGACGTTTATTATGTGATGAGTAGGAACTTTTTTCACAGGATAATGAACAATTACCAAAATAAAAAATAATAATAACAGGCTTTTTAAACTGTCTGGCACTTCAAAGCCAGACACTGGCTCTTTGCAAATTTGCAGCCCTTATTTATTAGCAGCGAAATAAGGCAAGCGGAATAATAACAAACATACGTGTCAACACATTCCTTATCATGTTAACATTAATATACGAGTGGAAATAGAGTGGTATTATTAATATAACTATCAATAACATGCGACAAATGCGACATCCTGCGAATTACATTTCAATAACTAAAGGAAGGAAAGTTGATTCAGTTACATTCTGATTCGTTTCAATATTTCTAGAAAATCATCAGATGTATAGGGTTGAATGTACTGAGGTATTCTCAAACACCACTTAAGGTACTAGAATAGATAACAGTGGATAACAATCCGGAGTTCGAGTACAATATGCAGGTTCAGGGGAGGTAATAATTCGGATAGGCCATTTACTCGTACATTGGTCAAGGAAGTTCATAATGCACAGTAATAGATTGCCAGAATGGAAACATCTGTCATGAGAATGAATGACAAATGGGAATCATGGAAATTGGGTAGTAATCAGCCATGTACCGACTTTTCGTCCGATGTCACTTCGTCCGACGACACTTGGTCCACGTCTTTTTGTCCATTGTCTTTTCGTCCGATGGACTATTGGTCCAACGACATTTGGTCCAATTTTAAATCGTTTCAATCCACACAAAAAAAAAAAAACCTAGATAATCCATAAGTTCCCCAATAGAAAATTAAACCCCCTGAATGTTTTATAGCAGAATGAAACCCCTCTGCAGCATTGTTTCTGTTGGGTAAATCTTGAAGAATACGCTCATTAACATTCCATAAATGTGATGGAAAATAGATGGATCTTTCCTTCGTCTCGCTCCACGCCATCTTACCACTCCCATGCAAGTCACATCAAAGTAAGCAATTATTTTGGAAGGTATTTTGTCATCGTCTATCAATTCCTCATAGGCCTCTTCAACATCTTCAGTAGGGAGAAATGCTAATACTGAAAAACATCTTACTTTAAGACAGAATTCAGTGTGTTTGTTGTATTTTTCTTTGAGACCTAGATCAACAATTTTTTCTAAATATGGACTGTCCCAGATGAAACAAACATGCACCTATAGATGAATTAGGGAATGATGAATTAAATGACTTACGTATCGCAACTTCCAATCTGCCATGAAATCAATTGGATCTACATTAGGTTGCATAATTTTCAATTGCTCGAAAACTGATTCATATGTCTGCCTGGTTTTATTCTGCAGTAATGCAAAGACCCGTGGGAAACTGCTACCATTAACTTGTACATGAATGCAAAATAGTTTATATCACTGTTCCGGCACAATTTTTTTATGTCCCATCACATGTCCAATGACAATATGATGCTATATCTTCGAGGGCTCCTTCTGATGCAAATATTAGAATTCTTTGGTGATCCTTGATGCTTGAACCATATCTTAGAAACTGTTCACCATTATCAAGTTCACCGAATTCGTCAGGGCTTTCAAATACATGTCTAGCCACTGGATTAGCAGGAAATCCGGAATGTTTTTGTCGCCACCTTTGAAAAGTCTTTTAAAGTACTTGCTCACGAGGGAGCTGGGAGCAAGTATTTTCAGTTATCTCTGTAAACTTTCTCGATAATATACTACGTGAAATTGCTACTGTGATTTCAATCGTTTCTTCCTTAATTTTAGCAACTGCTTTTCTAGCATTTAATGCATCTAAATTTGCGGGATGAAGGTGCTCACCAGAAGAACAAATAATTTTTGGTGCAATGTCTTCCGTAACCGAGTGAATGCGCACTGAACACAGCTGCCTCTTCTCACACCTCCAGTATTCTTTTCCAAGTTTTGTATTAGTTGAATGAAAATTTTGGATGTAATTACTTTCATCTACTACTATTCTTTTCTTCTTCGTTGATTGCATGAACTTTGACATTTCAGGATGGGTACATTCAGAAACTGAAGTCCTAAACTTGCAGCACACTAAATATGTAGTATCATACTAAAGAGAGAGAAGGAAAAAGAAAATGTTAAGCATGACTAATTGAGTAATTAGAAAATGAGCATATTACTTTATCATAAAACCCAATAAGGTATAAACTTTCGACACAGAGGTGAAGTAAATGGTAATAAAAATCCATTAAAACGCTTGTTTTCTTTAGAAATTGGACCAAATGTCGTTGGACCAAAAGTCCACCGGACGAAAAGACATTGGACAAAAAGACGTGGACGAAGTGTCGCCGGACGAAAAGACATTGGACAAAAAGACGTGGATGAAGTGTCGCCGGACGAAAAGACATTGGACAAAAAGACGTGGACGAAGTGTCGCCGGACGAAGTGACACCGGACAAAAAGACCACCCACCGTAATCAGCATGAATATAGCTACCATAAACGCATTGTACAATGGAGTAATATTAGCTATTCTCCAATGAGTGCAAAAAGAAGCTTTTCTTAATGACTTGCGAGAAATAACCGATCCCTCAGAAGCTATCATCTGGCTTTGGGAAAAAAAAAAAAAACGAAAAACATTGTTTAGGTTAACACCTTACTAAGTATCAAGATTCACTAAGAGTTTTAATTTCAGGAGGATTGATTGATTTGGAGTTCTCTGGCATCCTAATTTCATGAGGAAGATTTGGGATACAGCCACAGAAGGGGGGGGGGGGGGGGGGCGAGCCAGCCTCAACTTGGTGCCAGTCCCAAACCTGGGTAAATGTGGAGGGTGTAGCAGCGCAACACAGGTTAGTGGTAATTGATTGCAGACTAGGGAATTGTAGGAGAAGTAAAAAGACGAGAATGGACCCAAAGATTAAGTGGTGGAAATTGAAAGAGGCAGAACTGAGAGTCTTGTTTAAGTAAAGAGTGCTGGAAGCAGTAAGGTTACAGGAGGATGTACAAGAATGGTGGACCGAGAATAGTAAAGTGATTCTAAGGATCGGTGGGGAAGTACTTGGAAAGTCATCAGGAAGAAGACCCCCAAATGATAAAGAATCGTGGTGGTGGAATGATGAGGTGCAAGAAAGGGTAAAAACCAAGAAAGAAGCCAAGAAGAAGGCAGACCTATCAGGACAAGAGCAGGATAAAGAAAAACTATAAGCAGGCAAAGAAAGAAGCAAGAAGAGCAGTAGCAAAGGCGAAGGCAGAGACATTAAATGAAATCTATAAAGAGATGGAAACACCAGAAGGAGAGAAGAAAGTATTACAAATTGCTAAGGCCCCAGATGCTGCATCTAAAATCCTGACGCAGATAAGGCAAATAAAAGATAGCAATGGTATAGTTCTAGCAGAAGAGAATGAAATTAAAATGTGGGAAACTTATTTTGAAGGACTACTGAATGAGAAGAACCCAAGAACAGTATTTGAAGATGGACTCCCAAATGAGGCAGTTACCATAGGAGTGACTAGAAGAGAAGTAGAACAAGCAGTAAAGAAGATGAAAAATAGTAAAGCTGCAGGACTGGATGATATACCAGTAGAGGTATGGAAGAGTATTGGAGAGGAAGGCATAGATATCTTGGGGGCCTGATGCAAAAGATCTTCAATCAGGAAAAGATCCCAGAGGAAGGGAGAGAAAGCCTAATCATCTCCACCTATAAGGGGAAGAAGAAATCCAAGAATGTGGCACCTACAGAGGCATAAAGTTGATAAGCCATACTATGAAAATATGGGAGAAGATCATTGAGAAGCGACTCAGAGATGAAACAACAAATGGTGAGAAACAATTTGGATTCATGCCTGGAAGAAGGACTGTAGATGCAATATTTGCTTTGAGCCAGATGATAGAAAAACATCGGGAGAAACAGAAAGGATTACATATGGTCTTTATTGACCTGGAGAAGGCATACGATTGAGTACCACGTCAGGAGCTGTGGAGATGTATGAGAGAAAAGGGAGTCCCTGAGAAATACGTAAGAATCACCCAAGATATATATGAGAGGGCAGAAGCAAATGTTAAGAGCAGTAAATGTGGGACTACATCAGGGGTCTGCATTGAGCCCTTACCTATTTGATATGGTCATGGATGTAGTAACACAAGGTATTAGAGATCAGTCTCCTTGGTGTATGTTTTTTGCTGATGATGTTATACTGTGTAGCACAAGGCGAGAGGTAGTAGAAGAGAAACTGGAGGAGTGGAGAAGAGAAATGGAAAATAGAGGATTGAAGATCTGCAGGAAAAAGACAGAGCATTTGAGATTGAAAAATGGGGAGAATGGGGAAGTTAGTTTACAAGGAGAGAGATTGAAAAGAGTTGAAAATTTCAAGTACTTAGGATCAACAGTTGCAGAGGATGGTGATCTGGGGGCAGAAATAAACCACAGAATATAAGCAGTATGGAAGAATTGGAAAAAAGTGTGGAGTACTATGCGACAGGAAAATAGGGGTTAAGTTGAAAGTTAAAGTGCACAGGACAGTTGTGAGACCGGGGATGATGTATGGATCGGAGACGTGGGCAATAAAGAAGAAAGAAGAGAAGACGTTGGATGTGGCAGACATGAGAATGTTGAGATGGATGTGTGGGGTGACAAGAAAAGATAAGATACGGATTGAGGTAATTAGGGGTACCACAGGAGTTGGAGAACTATCAGATAAGATTTAAGAAAGTAGACTGAAGTGGTATGGGCATGTCATGAGAAGAGATGAACAGTATATTGGGAGGAGAGTGATGGAAATGGAGGTACAGGAAACGAGAAGGAGAGGGAGACCAAAGCGAAGGTGGAGGGACTGTATCAAGGATGACTTTCGATCAAAGGGATTAACCAGTGATGAAGAGTGGGACAGAGGTAGATGGAGAACGCTGGCCAGAAACATCGATGCAGACAAAGAAGAAGAAGATTTGGGTTACTCAATGTTCTCCTTACTGTCAAACATCAGTCAAAAGAACTGACTGTTACATTGGGCAGTGAGTGAGAAGAGTTATCTGGTTTAAGCAAAGGAGAAACTATTAGGTTTACATCAACTAGTGCAGATTTAAGGGTAGCCCACCTTTTATTTTCCTGTATTGGACGAGAAAGTATTTCTTTTATGGTAAAACTGTATTGCTTTCCATTTGAATCATTAACTCTGAGCTACTGACCTTAGCCGAGTAGAGTTATTCCAAGTTAGATCAGATCTATTACTTTTACAAAGATTATAAGACCCCTATTCTTTTCAAATAAACATGTCTAAAATCACTACAGAACCAATATTGTCACTCATTTGGTATTTTGACACATTTTGACAGTGTGTAGCCTTAGTTATGATTTGCTCACAGCCTGATCCAGAAGCAAAGGTAAAAGATCTTAGACCATGCCAATAAGTATTAGAAACAAAATTCAACCTCTCTATGATGAACATTGACATAAAAAAACAAGCACAAAAAAGTTGTTTTTATTTCGTATCTTAGCTAAAGTGGCAGGAAGACCATCGAAGATAGAATAACCAAAAAGATGGAACACAAATTCCCATGCCTACCAGAAACTTTTAGGACCCAAATCTCATGGAATCCACATACATAGCAGGATTTATGAGACGTAGATCTCCAGTTCCAAGATCTAATACCATCGCCCTTCCCCTAAAAATGGAATCCCGTTTTAAGGGGAATGGAATCCCATTTTAATTCATTGTTTCTAAACACCTGTATTAAGTAGCTCAGACAAGTGCCTATTTTGAGAAATTAAAGTATCTGAACATAATAAAAAATCATACTGTCTGGAGGCAATTGCAAAGTCTCTAATATTACCATGTAGTTCACGAATATTGAAATACATTAGATGACATTGATGAAATCGGGGTTTGCACTGGTCCAAGATTTTGCTTATGATCTCTAGACAAAATAAAAATATAAAATAATAAAAAGTTTCCATCACACTTGGACCAAACTTAACAATAAAGATAACAAAAGCATATGCACAACTATATGAAAGAAAATTAAGAAAGCTGTCCATGGAGCAAATGGTCAGATAAAATCAGTCAACATAGTGGAGCCAACACACCATGCACGGCTTAGTCCTCTCCAGGATAGCCAGTTCATTTAAAGGGACACCTGGTTTTAAAATGAATATCACAGATGAATATAAAAAACAGATAAAGAAAGTCAATCACTTGATAAACCACCTGGCATCCTTAGGCCTGTGCGATGAACCATCTAAAAAAAGACGAGAAAACTAATAAATATGAGCTTAATTGCACCTTCCAGCACTAGAACTCTAAACCAAGACAGTGAAAGTTTATGATACAGAGGCTATGGTACTATCCATGACTACAAATTAATGGTTTCATTTAGAAGCGTCCTTCTTTTAGCTCGGCGTCAATGACCCTCGATGTCAGGATGCCAGAGAACTTCAAATCATTCATTCCTTCTTTTAGAATATATGCTTATCATAGTTAAAACAGTCTCTTCTACCACTACATTGGGGAATGTAGTTACTGAAAAATTACAGTAGCTAACCAATTGAGTGAGGAAAATTAACGTGGTTTCCTTAGCATTGGCATGTGGAAGAAGAGGAAAGAAGAAAATATGTACGGAATATGCCAGACTATTTGGAGTATGATTAAGTGAAGAAAACAAAAGTGTCATAACCAAAGGGGGGATTCAATGTTCTTTCATCTGGCCAGTCAAAAGATCCGAAACCTCTCTAGTGTTATTATTATTAGTATTACTAACTAAGCTATAACCCTAGTTGAAAAAGCAGGACGATATAAGCTTGAGGACTCCAACAGGGAAAACAGCCCATTAAAGAAAGGAAATATGGAACTAAATAAACTATTTATGAGATATAATGAATGAAAATTAAGAAAATATCTTGACATCACTAAACAATATTAAAATAGTTTTGTCATACATAAATTAAGTAGACGCACTCATGTTAACCTGTTTAACTAAAATATTCGTTGCAATTTTAAACTAATGAAGTTCCATCGGTTTAACTGCATTTTTCCATAATCTGGTCAGAGTTGGAAAAAAATTAAGGAATACCATGTCATATTGAGCCTTATGATGGAGAAGGTAAGACTGTTAGAACTAAGGGCATGCCTACTATTACGTAAAGGATAGTACAGTCCGGGAAGATCTGAATGTAAAGGATGGTCAGAATTTAAAAAATCTCATGCAACATACATGAAAAAGTAATTAAATAACGGTGCTACAGATTAATATATAATTCAGGAATAAGAAATCTAATTTACCTCAAGTTTGTGTCCAACATATAAGGACGAGATACAGCAGCTGAAGACCAAACAGGAAAAAAATTAAAACGATTCTTCAGAATAGATTGATTACCGAAAATCTTTAAAAGACTACCAACACGACATTTTTTGTATAATTGAAGGAAAAACGGACCAAATTTGTTTCTGAAAAGTAAATTTGCTATCAAGAATTACACCTAAAATTTAAAACAGCCATATAAAGTTATAAAGAAATAAACACTATCACAATGAAGATATCTGGATCTGGATGCTGAAGAGCCACGTCTCCTTGACCTACTTACAATCATACTATGAGTTTTGTTAGGGTTCGACTTCATGCCCCACAATTTGCACCATGCACTAATTTTAGCTGGCTCTCTAATACGAGGTTCAGCAACCTCAAATCTACATTCAGGAGATGGAATTGAGGCAAAGAGAGTAGCATCATCTGCAAATGCAACGTGCTTGTTTTCTAAGCCAAACTACATAACAATGAGGCAAGAACACTACCCTGAAGAACACTAGATATCTCATTACTATACTAACTATGATGCCCATCAAGTACTCTTTTCATAGCATGATTATTGAATTTTCAAGTAATAGATTGCAAAGACCCACCTACCCAAGTGTTTGAGTTTGAGGACAAAGGTCTCATGATTAACATATGTCAAAGGCAGCCCTAAACTCAAGGCCACTCATACAGACTTTCTTACCACACTCAAGGTATTTATATACAGCATTGGCTGATGCCTTGGTCAAGCTACTAATTTTGTTTGCTTACCTTATATCCTCTCAACTTTCTATCATCC
>NC_090725.1:89930244-89940244 GCF_036898095.1 Palaemon carinicauda | reverse complement strand
ATCATGGACAAGCCAAGAGAGACTTTGAATTCGGAGGTTTAGCAGAATTTTAAGTTGACTCAGGTTTTCGCATCTATCGTATATTAATAAGAATTAAATTGATCGTTTCAAACAAGAAGATGATAGCACTGTGTCTTCATGTTAAACTGACTAAATACGTATTATGATACTAAGAGGCTCAATTACAGAAAGAGGACTGAAAACTATAAGGGTGATACAATACGATTAGGGAGGGATCGCTACAGCTTGGATTTCACAGGAAAATTACGAAACATTTAATGAATAACAAAGATCATAATTACTATAGAAATGGGTGAAAAGTACAATGCGAGGTATTCTATCAGCTTTTAGCAAAGGCAGAACTTGAAATGGTAGCAAGAAACCAAATATGCTCCATAAGTCTTGGTTTTCAAGTGTATAGTATGTTAAGAAATTAAATAAAATTGAATATTACTCAGTTCTTGATCAAATATTTCATAAGTTCAACGTATTTAACTTTAAAATGATGGTAAAAGCTTAAATTCACAAAATATCTTTGGACACTGCAATTCTCCATCAAAACTAAAGTCAATTGTTTTAGTCCCTCCTCTCGATTAGCTCCTTTCGTATAATGGTACCATATTTATATAGGAAATGTTTACAATGCAGGGACTTAGACACGCCTGGCTAACAAGTGTTAACTTTTTCTTTTGTATGGAGATAAATATTTTTACAAACGGAACACATTTTCACGGCATTTAGCATTCAAATGACAAGCAATTAAACTAATTTATCCACCTGTGGTATATATATATATATATATATATATATATATATATATATATATATATATACATATATACTGTATATATATTCATATGTATATACATATATATATATATATATATATATTATATATATATATACATATATATATATATATATATATATATATATATACATATATATATATATATATATATATATATATATATATATATATATATATATAGAACAGAAGGATTTGTGTCCAAATCAGATGGAATGCTTTTGCTCCACAGCTGACTCAATGAAACAATGTATCTTGTAGTTAAACAATTTTGTTGGATACTAAATTGAGTGAAAAAGGACAAAAGTCTATCAATACCCTTCCCAAAGACTTGTAGTAAAATAAGGGTTTATATCTAGACCAGCCCCAAATAAGTGAAAAATAGAAGAATTTGAATTCCTTTTTTTTAAACCTGTTTCATTTATATAGTTGTCATAGGTCAGGTTCAGTAACTGGCAGGTGCGAAAATAAAACCAAACAATTCTTCTTAATTTCGCTGTTCAGGCACGGCCTTTATTCCTACTCCAATGCACAAATCACTAGAGGAAGCATGCACTTCCCAAGCACGTTCTGTTGAGCAAAACTTATTACATAGTATTCACTGTATAACTCTGCCCTTTTTACATTTCCTCTTCTCCATTCCTAATCTCGAAGACAGAAATCTATATACCAGAAACACAACTGGTTGTTGTTTCTCTCCCTCCACCCGCAAAATAGAGAGGTTAGATGTCTTTTCGGTGACGTGCTTTCAAGGACTCCGCATAAGCACACATTCTATTACACGAGAGACTTCACCATGAATAGCGCGGAGACATCTTTTAGTGACGAAATGAATATATACAGCATATCATAAAATACAATACCGCTAGCTAGCAACATGAAAACAACAATCACACTGTATTTACTTGCATTATTTTGAGTAAACGCAGTTAAACGATAACAAAATCAATCATACCACATAAATATCAAAATTATAAAGTATATATATATATATATATATATATATATATATATATATATATATATATATATATATACTGTATATATACTTATATATATATTTTATATATATATATATATATATATATATATATATATATATATGTGTGTGTGTAAATAAAAATGTATATAAACATTATAATATAAATATATATATATTATATATATACAGTATATATATATGTAGATATATACTGTATAAATATATATATATATATATATATATATATATATATATATATATATATATATGTGTGTGTGTGTGTAAATACAAATGTATATAAACATTATAATATAAATATATATATATTATATATATATACAGTATATATATATATGTATATATATATATATGTGTGTGTGTAAATACATATATAATATATATATATATATATATATATATATATATATGTATGTATATATACATACAGTATATATATATATATATATATATATATATATATATATATATATGTATGTATGTATGTATATATGAATACATACAGTATATACATATATATATATATATATATATATATATATATATATATATACATAAACCTTTAGTCCCCATTAATTTGGTTAAGATTTTACCTATAGGCTTGAACTGTGTTACGATCTATGTACATGCATTATGAAAGCCACATATTTAAGTAAGAGAAATGGACTTGAATGGTGAAAAATTTAGAGATTTTGTTAACGAACAGCAATTCTTGACCAGTGAGCAGCGCCAATGAGTAAGTCAGGAGGTGGAAAGATCGAATCTTTATGAAGAGACAGTACAACAGGAAATTGAATGATAGAGAGCATAAGAAGAGATGTGCGTGCACATGAACTATTAGGTATGTGAATCGAGGCAGAAGATGGTAATGGAATTCTTAAGGGACATAAAAATAGTACTGATATTCCTTCACGACATGATAATTATTATCGAAATATTTGAAAAAAAAAAAAAAAAAAAATCAAAGGCTGAATTTTCTAACATGCCATCACATGAAACAGTGAACAATGAAAGTCTGAAAAGACACAATATGACTGAAGAAGGTTGAAAAAGAAATTCTGTAACGAGGCAGAAAAAGGCAAAAATTTATACCACAATGTGACAAAACTATAGCGATATTTCAATATATGGCTTGAAATGGTTGAACATTGGTGAAGAGCTAAAGCTTGCTGAGCACTCCTTAAAAGTCTACGTAACCGGAATAGATGAACGACAGAGGCCAATGAAGTAGTCGGGTGGAATAAATCATAGGCCCAAAGACAACAAGATGGCTGAACATAAACAGGCAGATAGACAAAATGAAGTAGAAACTTTGTATGTTATAAAAAAAGGACACCAAGCAAATGACCTTGTGCAATACGACACCTATCCTCACAAACCAATATGTAATGGATTATGAGAGGGAATTTAAGGAATACTGAAATCCATGTTGAAGATGTTCCAGGAGAGATCAGAGGATTGTCAACAGTATCTACCAGTGATAATGTTTGCATACTGAGAAGTGATTCAGTTTTTTCAAGTGCATGATCTATAGAAAGTACCAAGGCTCCTCATTTTAATTACTTCATCAATTATTCCTTTCTATGTCTCCCACTAAACTTTCAAATTGTATGCTATTTTCAATAATGATTATCCTCCATTCTTTCCACATGAACGAACCTTCTCATATAACTCTGATTCATTCTTTCACCTACACTCAACTAATTTACCATTACTTATGAATGTCTCCACATTTCTCGTTTTCGTATTTCTTCTAATCCACAAATATTATCTAAATAACTAATTCCAATACTTTTAACCCTCTATTATTTCTTTATATTCATCACAAACACTTCATTTCCATTGATAAAATAACCAATGAGCTGGTAATGAAAAGTTTTAAACTGTTTTAAGAAATAAAGGTATGAGCAAATGTGAGTAGAACTAAGGTACCAAGAAGATGGAGTATTGGACGTTACAATTAATGGAGGTAGAAGGGAAATTGTTGACTTATACAAGTACCTAGGAGTAAATATAACATATGTTGGTAAGAAGAAAGGAAATTCAAGTCCCCAAGTAGGATGTACCAACCGTGTCTCACACGATCGTGCATAGTAACAACATTTCATTTTGTGTATATATTATGCTTGTATCTTCGCTCTCCCCTCGCACTGACAAGGACCTGAAATAACATGTCTGTTTTTCTCACCGTTAACTGTTAACCGGTGCGGTGTCGGTTGAACAGGAAATTTCCTGTTATGTCTTTTATGCCTTTTTTGCATGGAGTTATGTATATAAAAGCGAGTGTTCTGTAATAAAGTTACTCAGTTGCTATCATCCTGCCTTTGAGTCAAAACCTTCTCTCAGTTCGTCACATTGGTGACCCCGGAAGTCGACTCACTCCTCCCGCCTTCCAACCCCCCTCGCCCCTCCGTCATTGGTACTATGGCCTCCCAATTGAAAGTTTCGTCGTTCGCCAGCAGAGAGGCGTTTGCTTGGTTTCAGCGCGCAGAAGTCCAGTTTCGCATCAAGGGCGTGACTCTCTCAACCACCAAAGCAGATTATGTTTTCATGGCGATACTCGAGGTCACCTTCCCGGAAATATCCGACTGGCTTTGTGAACAAGGAGACACCCCAATAGTGTATGACGCCCTCAAAACATACATTCTGCAGCAGTACTCGCCGTAGTCAGCCGCCCGTATAGCAAAGCTTTTTCAGCTCTCTCAACAACCATTGGGGGACCAAAGGGCTTCGCTCCCCCTCAGGGAAATGACCAGTATCGCTCGCCTGAAACCTGCCGCAGACGGCTCTCCTCGTGAGGTTAACCTACTTCATGCCCTTTGGATACGCCGTTTACCCGAACCGAACCTGTACGCACTGCCATACCCGATGTCTTACTCATAAAGGACTTGACGACCAAAGCCGACGCCCTTATGGACAGCCACTTCACGACCTTCAAGACCTCCATCAACGCCTCCACTCCTGACAAAGAGGATGCCTATTCAACGTCAACTGAAGCTGACGTGAATGCTGTAGGACATACACGCCTACCCCGTGACATGCCAAAGCGGCGGCAAAGCCACACACTACCCACCACTCGCTCGTGCCCCAACCAACGACTTCTACAGCCACTTACTGCCGCCCATCGGCCGCAGTTTTGCTGCTATCAAAACAGATTTGGGGCAGCCGCGAGGAAATGTGCTATGGATTGTCAGTGGGCAAAAAACGTGTAAATAGGCCATCGTGGCGGTGGCCTCCCGTATTTCTAATCTTATCTTTTTACATGTTGCAGGAACAGGCCTGCGATTTTTGGTAGACACGGGTGCTTGTCGTTCTCTTTTGCCAAGGGAACTCTTCAGGACACGACGTAGTCTGTCTACGTCTGCCGACGTCCGCTTGGTAGCTGCCAACGGACCTGCGATACCCACCTACGGTTACGAGAACCTCACATTATCGTTTGGAAGCGGTAAATTCAATTGGAAGTTTCTCGTTGCTGACATCACATTGCTAATCCTCGGTGCGGATTTCCTCTCTCATTTCCACCTTCTGGTCAATGTCGCCCACCAACGATTGGTCAACGCAGACTCGTACTTGTCGACACCTCTTCAACCCGCTCCCTCCAACCTCGCTGTCCACATCAACGCACCCACAGATGCCAACGCCCACCTCCTCACGTCGTACCCGGATGTTTTCCGTCCAGAACTTCGCCAAACGCCCACGGCTCTTGCCAAGCACGGTATTTATCACCATATAAAGACAACGGGACCCCCAGTCTTCGCAAAATTCAGACGTCTGGCACCAGAACGATTGGCAGCCGCCAAACAGACGTTCGCCGATATGGAGGAAATGGGCCTTTGCCAAAAGGCCTCCAGCCCATGGTCGTCACCCTTACACATCGTTCTGAAGAAAGACGGCTCCCTCCGTCCGTGCGGGGATTACAGGCGCCTGAACATGCAAACAGAACCGGATCACTACCCGCTCCCAAACATCGCCGACGTGACCTCCTACCTGCACAAAGCGAAGGTTTTCTCCACGCTCGACCTCCTGAAGGGGTATTATCAGGTGCCTATGTACCCAGAAGACATCCCCAAGACTGCCATCACCATACTGTTTGGTACATACACCTTCAATTACTCCTGTTTTGGCCTTCGTAATGCTGGGGCCACTTTCAACGTCTCATGGATGGCATCTTAGGAGACCTCCCCTTCTGTGTATGTTATGTGGACGACATACTTGTGTTCTCCTCCTCAAAAGAGGAACACCTCCGTCACCTGTGTATCGTGCTCGACCACCTGCAACAAAACGGCCTTGTAGTCTGGTACTACAAGTGTACCTTTGGCGCCAACGGAGTGTCGTTCTTAGGGCACCACACCACTCCCGAAGGAGTCCTGGTACGACAAGTGTACCTTTGGCGCCAACGAAGTGTCGTTCTTAGGGCACCACATCACTCCCGAAGGAGTTCATACCCTCCCTGAGAAGGTAGTAGCTGTTCAGGACTTCCCCATGCCCTCGACCATCAAAGCTCTGCAGGAATTCTTGAGCATGATCAACTATTATCACTGTTTTTTGCCAGCCATTGCCGCCACTCTTGCTCCCCTCTACGCCTCCCTCAAGGGCAAGCCAAAGGACCTGAAGTGGGGTCCCCTTCAAGAAGCGGCGGCCTTATGCAATGCAAAGAAGGCCCTATCAACTGCCGCAACTCTCACTTTTCCTATCCCACATGTCCCTCTCCTTCTCTCCACCGATGCCAGCGACGTCGCTATTGGTGCAGTACTCGAGCAGGTGGTCAACGGCTCGCCCCGCCTATTGGCCTTCTTCAGCAGAAAACTGTCCAAGGCAGAATCGGGTTATTCTACCTTCGATTGCGATTTGCTGGCGGTGCACTTGGCTGTCCGTCACTTCGCCATTTCTTAGAAGGTACGCCCTTCGTCATTCGCACAGACCACATGCCTCTGGTGCACGCCTTCACTTGACAGTCTGACGCCTAGTCCGCCCGTCAACGCCGACATCTCTCCGCCGTGGCTGAATACAATTGCACCCTTCAATACGTCCCTGGGAAAATGAATCCCGTTGCCGATGCCCTGTCAAGAAACATGTTGGCTGCCGTTCAACTGGGTTTGGATTACAACGCCTTGGCTCAAGCCTAACGACAGGATCCAGAGTATCAAGCATGTAGGACATCCTGCACGTCCCTCCGATGGGAAGACTTCCCCCTCGAAGACTCCAACACCCTCCTCCTCTGTGACGTCGGTACTGGTAGACCGTGACCTTGGATTCCTGCTCCCATGCGCCGGCAGCTGTTTGATTTCATTCACAGCCTTTCACATCCCTCGTGCCATTCTACTGCACAGCTGCTGAAGATGAAGTTCATTTGGCACAGCATTTCTAAGGATGCTAAGGATTGGGTCTGCGCCTGTACTTCTTGCCAAACTTCCAAAGTACATCGACACACGGATTCAGGAGTGGGTACCTTTCTTCAACCTCAGCGTCGTTTCGCCCACATTCACGTCGATGTTGTAGGCCCCCTACCCACATCACAAGGACATCGTTACCTGTTTACCGTCTTCGACCGCTCCACTCGTTGGCCTGAAGCCATTCCCATGGAAACTGCAACTTCCACCTCATGTATATCTGCCTTACTCTCAGGATGGATTGCAAGATTTGGTATCCCTGAGCATATTACTTCTGACAGGGGTACCACTTTCACCTCTCAATTGTGGACATCATTAGCAAATCTCCTGGGCATCACCCTACATCAGACAATTGCCTACAACCCTGCTGCCAATGGAATGGTTGAACGTTTTCATCGCACCCTCAAAGCAGCTTTGATGTCCACGGATTCCAACTGGTTTACTCAGGTTCCCTGGGTCCTCCTGGGACTAAGGACCACTCCTAAAGACGCCCTCGACGTCTCGGCAGCTGAAATGGTGTATGGCGACCAGTTGTTCGTCCCTGCCGAATTTTTTCCTTCTGCAACCTCCTCCGACAATCTCCAGCGCATACGTCGTGGGAAAATTTACTCCATGCCGCCACACTTACAAGCCCCCAGTGAAGCATCATATACTGACAGACTTGCACTCTGCAACGCACGTCTTCCTACGCAACGACACTAGCAAGCCACCGCTAACGCCCCCTTACACGGGCCCTTTCCTTGTGATCCGACGCAGTCCAAAAGCATTCCTACTAAACATTCGGCAAAGAAGACTGGGTCTCCATTGATCATCTAAAACCTGCTTATCTTCTGCCAGATGACCCGCCTACAGTTTGCCTCTCTAGATCAGGGCGCCCTATTTAACATGTACAGTATGTCATTTTTAGGGGGGGGGGAGCCATGTACCAACCTTGTGTCACACGATCGTATATAGTAACGACATTTCATTTTGTGTATATATTATGCTTGTATCTTCGCTCTCCCCTCGCACTGACAAGGACCTGAAATAACATGTCAGTTTTTCTCACCATTAACTGTTAACCGGTGCGGTGTCGGTTGAACAGGAAATTTTCTGTTATGTCTTTTATGCCTTTTTTTGCATGGAGTTTATGTATATAAAAGCGAGTGTTCTGTAATAAAGTTACTAGTTGCTTTCATCCTGCCTTTGAGTCACAACCTTCTCTCGGTTCGTCACATTGGTGACCTCGGAAGACAGCATTTCTCTAGGCAAACTGAGACCCAGTTAGTTTGCAGGATAACGGGAAAAATGCATTTACGTATCTCCATTTACTTGTTTGTCTCTTCATCAGGATATCATTAGTTGAATGGTTGAATTACACTTTAATATACAGGCTATGGTGTTGAAAATTTAAAGATACAAAATATTTGGATACTGTAAAATCAATTAAATAAATATTGATAAATGATAACTAAGATTCTTGAATAGAAAAATTTTAAGATTAATTTTGAATTACGTAAATCATCTTTCAGGTCTCCACAGAATTTCGTAAACGATCCCACAAGCCCTCTACCTCTCCGACGAAGCTTCCGATTCCATTCTTCCAATGGGATTGACGTCGGATATTCCGGAACATCATCTCGAGTTCAAAGCAGACTAAACTGTGATTCTAACTCGTACCTCAGAAATTTAGATTTGTGATATGCGTTGATCTAGGATTCGATTGCATTTGGAGTGACGTCTTTCCTCATGACAAATTGTAAGCTTAATGCTTACGGATTTTCTCTGCAACGGCACATAAGGAAAGCCACCCATCCAAATGGAATTGAATCCAAGATCAACGAAGATCATAAATCTATAATGTCTGAGGGCGAGTAAAACTGGATAAAAAATTTATTTACGACTTGAAAATTAATTGTGAATTAGTACCCAAGAATTATTTATATAAGTGCTATCCAGGGCAGTACGAATCTTATAACAATATTATAAAGAATATTGCAGTTTTTGTGTAAGCATTCACCAACAAGGAAGAATTGTGTAAATTCCTTTATGTAGTTCTTATGCATAGGACGTATGATGTTTCTTCGGCTCAGTTAAAAAATTGTTGTACATGTAAGATAATTATGTGACTGAATTCTTTTTACAAACCACACAAGATACTTAGTTGTTCATGTTTTATTAATTAGTTTATCACAATGTTTAATTATCGATTCTTCTTCTGTAGAAGTCATTGCTATATTTTGCGATCCCTCCTTGAGAAAAATACTTATTACTGCCAAAAATAAGGATGTTTGCCACAATAACATCCTATTTATTTATTACCTCCTTCAGGAATGTGAACTGACAGGGCAACTTGGAAATCAAATTCATCTCAAAAGCGGAATATCTCTAGGTGTTCAAAGCAAAAGACAGAATACTTAAAAGGCTAATTACCACAGTAGCTCTATTGCTCTAATACATTGTAAAATCAGTATGAAGTGTTCTATAGTACAAGCCATTAACTCTATCTGAAAAGTTATTCTATAATCAGACAGCATATATATATATATATATATATATATATATATATATATATATATATATATATATATATATATATATATATATATATTTTTTTTTTTTGATGGATAATCACTTTTAAGTTTTATACAGTCTTTTCAAAATGCTGATTTGGTATAAATCGCATAGCCTTTCACAACACTTTGGTTATATGTATAAATGTATTCCTTAGTAAGACACCAATGACGGACATACATTTTAATCAACCGATTAATTTAAATAAATCATACCGTCAACTTTGCCATGGCCGTATTTCTATCTTGA
>NC_090725.1:89900244-89925244 GCF_036898095.1 Palaemon carinicauda | reverse complement strand
GCTTTATGTATAATGAATTTGGGCAAGTCACATGATCCCATATAAGAGATCATAAAATATGAGGAAGAAAAAGCTAATCAAGATTAAATGCACAAAATAGACGAGGATAGTGAATGCAAAAGGTGTGTGTACCATTGAATCATAAGCAAAAATATAAATAGGAGAATAGACAAAATTTAGATGGTCATTCAAAAAGTAGATAAAAACATTAGGTGAGAGCAGACCCCTGATAACTGCCATTTGGGTGCATGTTATTCAAAAACAAAATATAAACCAACTAGAACTAGATGTAATGGTAAAAACACTAATTCCAAGTAAGAAACTTTATGCTTGCTACACTCAAATTTCTTCCAGATATCAAGAGTAATGACCAGAGATTAAAGTCCCAAACAGAAAATAGCCAAACACCTGTAAGATAAAAAAAAATGACCAACACATCATGCCTCAAGGAAGTCATACAGGTAACTCAAAAGTTAAATTAGTAGTATTCCTGATAGCAAGAGATGAACAAAGATTTGAATAGTTTAGTAAAACCATGGGCTACTTGAGAGTTAAGCCCATATAATCTGTTTCAGATGATTTGCAAAATTGAAATGGTGTTTCGGTAATCTTTACCAATGCAAAAACATTAGGGACCTTATAAGGAACGATATCGAGAAAGGCACCGGTTTATGATTTGGGAGAGGGTTTTCACGATCGCATGCCTTTCGAGTCATCAATCACAGTTATTGGCGGAAGACCTAACCTTTGATTTAATAGCCCAACTGCAAGGCAGCAGTTTCTACAGTTATTGGCAGTGGACTTAGCTATTTGCTAGAGAGCAAGACTGCTTGGGAGCAGCTTGTCCTTTTAGTAGCTTTCTACAATAAGCAGGACATACGGTGATAGTTTTCTTACAACCCTATCACCGAGCAAATATATATATATATATATATATATATATATATATATATATAGCCTATATATATATATATATATATAATATATATACATATATATATATATATAGCCTATATATAGCCTATATATATAGCCTATATATATAGCCTATATATATATAGCCTATATATATATATATATATATATATATATATATATATATATACATATATATATATCATAATATAAATATAAATAAATAAATAAATATATACATAATATACATATATACATACATATTACAGTTAATACAATACCAAAAGTACAAAATAATAGACAGAATATTAAAAAAAAAGTTTGAGTTAGATCCAATGATCCAGAAGAGATTCACGCTAAGTATTCTTACAGATGTGTGCTGACATTACAGTAGTCATTGTGCCAATAAAAAATTTGGCCTACTGAAATATTGAGTAAATACCATGATAATTAATATAAGAGGAGGCAGGCTTACCAATGGAAAATCTTCATGGATGGTGCTATCATATCATTTATAAGGTCAATAATCACGTAACAAATTAAAAAGCTAAGAACATTAAAAGTTTCTGAAACATTACCTTTTGGAACAAAAAAACATGTCAGGTCTCAACATAAGAAGAGCATTAATTTCAACTCTCGTTCTCTTGCAAATCACGTGACAAATGGTAAAGTTGATCAAATTTATAGTTTTCAATACATAAAGTACTGAGCATGTGACCTTCGTGGGTAAACAATTTGAGGAAAGCTACAACCCCTCCTCTCAAAACACCCGTTTCTAAGAAATAAGAAACAATATGAAGAGAGCACAAAAAAGTATTGCATAAAAAATGGAACTCTACCAAATAAGGAAATCCGGGATCATTTACTGACAAATCCCATTTCGAGGACGGTTTTTTCTTATATATAAAATTGTCAAAGATATTAGCATTTCTTCCTATGATTCACAAAGATACAAGCCAACAGGTCAACCTTTAAACCACTTGTTCTGTCCTCTTCTGACTGAACAAAGTATCTCTCTCTCTCTCTCTCTCTCTCTCTCTCTCTCTCTCTCTCTCTCTCTCTCTCTCTCTCTCTCTCTCTCTCTCCCTTTGACACATAAAGTATATCTCTCGTTAAAGGTAAATAAATTTATAATCTATCTATTTCTCTTACAAGAAAATCCATTCAAAATTACTCGCTTCACTTGCATTTAAAAAGTCTCCATCGGTTTGTCGATTAGTCTGACCCATTTAAGCGACTAAAATGGCAATAATAATAATAATAATAATAATAATAATAATAATAATAATAATAATAATAATAATAATAATAATAATAATAATAATGCCTAGCTAAAAGTTCAAAGTTGCAGCAAATATTTTTATGTTGAACAGGCTGACATAAGTCTTTTTATAGTTTATTCATGACATATCTGTTTTGACGTTGTTACTGTTTTTAGAATGATTTATTGTTAATTTGTTCTCCTCATTTATTTATTTCCTTATTTCCTTTCCTCACTGGGCTATTTTCCCTGTTGGAGCCCTTGGGCTTATAGCATCTTGTTTTTCCAACTAGGGTTGTAGCTTGGCTAATAATAACAATAATAATAATAATAATAATAACAACAATAATAATAATAATAATAATAATAATAATATATTCTATCCTGCTACTATATTTCTTGATGACTTGGCGTCGACAGTAAAAGGCCAAAATTCACCTTTTTCTTGAGGTGAGATAAACTTATATTTTGATTTATGAATTTGGGCCATCAAGCTCAAGACTAGGACCTGGAAGGCCATTCAGCATCAATCTGAAACTTAGAGAAAACCCCGCATTTGTAGTGTGGGTTCTTGCTCATAAAGAAGCACTGTAAGTGAAAGTGCTTGAAAGGGTTATATAAGGCGAGTTGCGTAAACTGAAATTTGGTGGGTTAATTCAGATATATATATGTGTTACAAATGACTCTATGTGAATTCACTAAAATATCATGATTGGTAAGCCGTCTGTTTTTTAAAATTGCTTCATAAAGTTGATGGTCACAAAATTGTAACCTGTCTGTTTGGCAGACTGGGAGCCAATCTGGGAAGGATACGTTGGATGCTCCTGTTAGTATGGAATGGTCCGTAGTCTCTAGATAGTGGGGGTCATCATCAACATGATTTTCAAATGTGAAATCCAAAATTCGTGTCTTTTGATCATCAGAGGCCCATCTTATAGCGGAGAGCAGGAAAAACCCGTGTGAAGTTCATATTTTTCCCCTTTATGTTAATTAGCCAGGCTTCAAAGATTATCAAAGGGCACTAGTCACGAGGGATTCTCAAAAATATTTATATTTAGCATATGAAAATTTACGTAAGATTAGTGTTTCTTTATAGAACCTTCTTCATTATGACATTATGAGAGGTGTAATGTGGTCATACCAATAAAACAGTCAGGACATCCCCAAACAGGATAATGAAAACAAACGGCCCGACTTCCACCTGTTCAGAAAATCCTGCTCGAAAGGGCCCAGCTCTTCTTTTTTGATTTTATAATATATCATGAGGAAAACGCCGTCTTTGGGCTTGGCTGCAGACACATTCCATGTTCTTCTTTATATATTACATAGGCCAGAAGCTTCTCAATTTAGTCAAATGCTTTCTCTATTACTGTACTGATGTCTAATAGAGGAGATGGCGGCACTTATGAATGAGACCTCGAGGAAGATGAAGGTAATAAACAGGACAAAATTAATGGACCAAATAGCAAAATAAAGCCAAATGATTGAAAACAATCACAAAAAAATCTACTTAACATAAATGGTGGTAAGCTATGCTTTCTATGAGATCATCCAGGACATATAAACCTCTATACACCTACTCCTGACCAACACAACTTAAAGTGCCTAGGATTGAACTGTCCTTTCTTCCTCGATTCAAGGGTTCTAAGGAAATAGATATATTAGATAATTCCTATTTGATTCCATCTAGCACCTAGTTAAAACCCACTGTAGCAACCACCGATACCGTGTAGGCCCTTCTATTTGCTTAACCACTAAATGAATCGGGAGGAAAAAGATGTGGTATCATATACCCGCATCTTAAAATTGGCTCTAAAGAACTAGAGGACAATAAAGTATTCACAATCCGGAAGGATTATAAAACAACTGCTCCTCTTCTTATAAAAACAGAAGACTACTACACGTTTGATAAAATACTGATGGATAATTCAGATTACTAACAATCATTCCAAACCTCAAACAAAATACAAAAGGAGCATCAAATAACATCATGAAGCATGAATCCCGTATTGTACACGACACATCTGCCTACTATTTTTGCAGATTATGGCCTGAGAAAGGTACAAGGTAATACAAAAAGACAGTACACTTGATAAGCCATCTGCTCACCATAAGTTAAACTTCCAACCTACTTACCACCTAATTAATGGTTCAACCCACTTTTAACCTTGTATATTCCAGATCCATTCAGCCGTAAATCATCTGCAGCCTTTCTACAAGTAATCAAAGAAGTGCCCTTGGAGGAATTATTGCCACTCTGGATGTGAAGGTCATCTTCACAAACACTCCCAAGGATGAAACTATATACCTTTCTACACCAAATATGTACATACCTGACCATACCCCACATACCCATCTGGAGATCTGCATGAAAAGGATCCACTTATTCACTCGCTGACTCCCAATGTATGCTCAATCGACTGTGTCTAGATGGTTGCTCTCATGGAGACCTCTACAACATCGGGTAAAGAATGGACTCGGTTGGAAGGAATAAATTGTTGGACAATGAAAGGAGAAAAATTGATTTCTTTTTTTATGAAGAAATATCCTTTAATGCTGAAGTACAAGTCTACATCTTCGGGTAAAGAATGGACTCAGTTGGAAGGAACGAGTTGTTGGACTATGAAAGAAAGAAAGAAAAATAAAAGGACTTATTTTTGGGAGGAAATATCATTTGATGCTGAAGTACAAGTTTACATCATTGGGTAAAGAATGGACTCAGTTGGAAGGAACAATTTGATGGACTATCAAAGGAGAGACAAAAGCCTACCTGACACTTGCGCCCATTTTTGCCACGCACTGGGGTTTTTCCCGCACTGTTCACGACCAGTTCACTCCAGTTCGCGCATCGTTCACGACAAGTTCACGCGACGTTAACGCCATGGCACGAATTGGCACGCCTAGTTCATGAGAAGTTCACGACACGTTCACGCGAGTTCGCTCATCATTCCGCATCGTTCAAGCATCGTTCACGCCAGTTCACGCCAGTTCACGAATTGGCCACTCCATATAAAAACGGGGCTTCTCCAACCCGAGGACATTCTTGGATTGGCTTCGGAAGAGACAACAATGCTTTCTGTCAGAGACACCATTGCATTGAGGAGAAGAAACATATCTTTTTTGTTTGTATTTTTTGTTGCCCTTTATTTGTTTCAATAAGAAAGCATTTGATTTACATATAAATAGCAGACATAAAATATGTACAAGTATTAAGAAAGCCTTTTATTTTAACATTAAAAGCAGCAAACATGAAAAGTTTTTAGGCTGTTGATTTTAAGGTAATAGAGAAAAAAGTGTATTGAAATAAGAATTCATTTTATTTTTACATTAAAACAGCAAACAGAAAAAATTTGTTTTGCTCTTCATTTTAAGGTAATAAAGAAGAATAAGTATGTTGATGAAATAAAACATCATTTTATTTTTACATTCAAACAGCAAACTTAAAAATTTCTTGGGTTTATTTTTCAGTTCATTTTTATTTAAAACAAAAGTTTTGGCTATTGATTGGAAATAGAGGAAAATAAGTGTGTGCATGAAATAAGACATCATTTTATTTTTACATTCAAAAAGCAAATATAAACAATTATTAGGTTTATATTTTTCTTTCCTTTTCATTAATTTTTTCGTTTCCTTTTTGTCTCTTCATTATAAAGTTATAGAAATAGTTTGAAATAAGATATAATTTTTTTTTCACATTAAAACAGCAAATATAAAAATTCATTAGGTTTATTTTTCTTTCCTTTTCATTAATTTTTTCGTTTCCTTTTTGTTTCTCTTCATTATAAAGTTATAGAAATAGTTTGAAATAAGATATCTTTTTTTTCACATTAAAACAGCAAATATAAAAATTTATTAGGTTTATTTTTCTTTCCTTTGCATTAATTTTTTCGTTACCTTTTTGTTTCTCTTCATTATAAAGTTATAGAAATAGTTTGAAATAAGATATAATTTTTTTTCACATTAAAACAGCAAATATAAAAATTTATTAGGTTTAATTTTCTTTCCTTTTCATTAATTTTTTCGTTTCCTTTTTGTTTCTCTTCATTATAAAGTTCATGCCACTTCCCGCATCGTTCACGCCAGTTCCCGCACTGTTCACTCCAGTTCACTACAGTTGGCGCATCGTTCACGACTATTTCACGACTATTTTGTGCGTGCCAATGCGTGCCACAAACTTTAAACATTTCAAAGTTCTGGGCACGCATTGCACGCACTGGCACGCGAGTTCCAGCACTGTTCAAGACATTTTCACAACTCGTTCACGCGAGTTCGCGCATCAATGCGTGCCAGTGCGTGCCACGAATGCGTGCAAGTGTCAGGTACCCTAAAGAACATGAGTAAATACCCTTCGATGCTGAAGTACACTTCAACTCTTGTATAGCAGGAAAAACCCATGTGAAGTTCATATTTTTTCCCTTTATGTTAATTAGCCAGGCTTCAAAGATTACAGTATATGACAATGTACAATTTTGCATAATTTTAGTAAGTGTAGATAAATTTGTTGAAAGACACTACCTTTACAATTTCTACGAGCAGAAATCTTAACAGCTACCACAAAATATTATTAGTAAAGAGCAAATATGCACTTGTTCCCTGACTACATGCATAACACATAACTGAATGTGGTATAGACTTAAAAAAAAATGTATGTTGTTATTTTTAAGGTTGTCCATCCACCTGGAAGTTTTATGTTAGTTTCCAGAGATATGGAAAATATGCAACAACCTTTTACAGTACACTATGAAAGGTTTAGCCCTGTGGCTCCCTGGGTAAACACAACTCAAGACAGTCACGTGCATCCTTGCTCCCTCCTGAAGTGTTAACCCTCATCTTATATTGCCAACAAGACGTGGCAGAGAGAAGGGTGTTATCGGATGGATAGAAAAAAAATAATAATGTCACTGATACATAACAATTCTTAACAAAAATGGTCTGCTACCCAAATAATAATAATAATATTAAATTCTCTTCACATGCAAAAGAACAAAATATAGACTTAACCGTCTCGGAGGAACCAAGTAGAAAAAAAATACCTAATAATAATATCACAGACCACATCACAGCCAGCATTAACATCTCTATCTGCGTCACTCAACACCATAATAGCAATATTCTCAAGGCATCGTCATCACCACCGCCACCACGAACCAAATTCCAGACCTGCATCCCAACCACCAGCACCATCACTGACATAAATAGACCAATATCATCACATTGTTCGGCACAAAACGCCGATAAAGACATCCATTCACTGAGGAGACATATTTCTTGTTTACTCAAAGTTCAATTGAAATATTAACTCTTTACAGTAGGTTGTGCTAAGAACCTGGGCTATCTCGCTACAAAAACAGATGGAAATAGTAAAACTAATACTAATAAAAATAATAATAATAATAACAATAATAATAATGATAATAATAGTAATAATAATAATAATAATAATAATAATAATAATAATAATAATAATAATCATCATCATCATCATAAATCAAGTTCGGAAATTATTTCTGCACAAGCTGTGTTCAATTTTATATAATAAAAATGTTTCTCCTGCATTCCAGGAGACTACATATAAAAGCATCTGATGCATCAAATACTTTCCATTCTCTCTACATGTGAGAAAGTATTTTATTTAAATGTGTAAATAATAACAATAATAACCATCATCAGACCTTTCCAGCTAGACAGAAGAAACTCTGGCCTCATTTATTAACGCCGAAAGAAAAAAAAAATATCGCACAGACAATGCTGGCACTAACAGGTTTTATTGTTCCACAAAGGTCTAATGTTAGTTCTCCTTTAGTAGGCTGCTGGATACAATACCAGTCTCTTATACGTGCCACAAATTCCTTCGGTGCGTTTTGTCAGGGGTTTTTGAGGGGGTAGTAATGCTCGTTTATAATTCGTGAAATGTACTCAAATAATTTTGTTTTGGGTTTTGCAGTTCCTCATTGAAACTTGAAGAGGGAACTATAAATTTTCCCTTAGATCTCTCTCTCTCTCTCTCTCTCTCTCTCTCTCTCTCTCTCTCTCTCTCTCTCTCTCTCTCTCTCTCTCTCTCTCTTATCACTGAATTTTCGAATTATCATTATGATATATTTAGTGATATTTGTCTGATGATAATTATATCAGTCTGCTGTGTGACAAAGCCTACCATCAAATAATTGCTTATGATATAAAAGAAAAAATAAATTTAAAATGAACAGATTTTGAGGTGATCCCATATATACTGCATATATAAATCTTCCATTACATTACTAATGGGAAGATTTTTGCTTATCATATTTTCCTACCTTTTTTGTGTCTGACCATGAGTAAATATTTTAAAACAACTAAAATGTCCTGTATTTACTATATTTCATAGAATAACAGATATCCCAGTGATCTTTGTTCTCATCTGCATGTAACGCTAGTCGCTGCTTAACATTATCTATCCTCATCAATGAAGTGATCAAAGTCAGCAAGGAACATCCTGATGTCCAGGAATTCTAAGAGTTGCAGAATTGCCAGAACCCGTCCTTGACCACAAGAGCCAGGTAATCTACGACAATAAAAACAACAACATGGTGGCCTGGTGGTAGCGTCATTGTCTGGTGATCGCCAGACTGGGGTTCAAATCCCACTCAAACACGTTAGTTCCTCTGGACATTGCAACCTATGGATGGGGGTTTGGGGGAGCCTATTAGTCTATCTGCTGAGTCACCAGCAGCCATTGCCTGGCCCTCCTTGGTCCTAGCTTGGGTGAAGAGGGGGGCTTGGGTGCTGATCATATGTAATATGTTCAGTCTCTAAGACATTGTCCTGCTTGATAGGGCAATGTCAGTGTCCCTTGCCTCTGCTATTCATGAGTGACCTTTAAAAAACCTTTAAACAACAGTCAAGGAATTATATTAAGCCCAATTGTTATTGCTATATGATGTACCTTTTATAAACTTTGTAACATACTATTTCGTGGCAGTCCCATTCACAATTCCTCTGGTGTTGGAAAGGGAGGTCAACAATAAACAGATACCTACGACGCATATCATTTAATGGAATAGGAACTCCTCCTTAGATTTTATTTCCAAAAACAAGCGTATTAGATCAAGGAATCAGGTCCTGCTAAACGCATGAAATAACCACCATGGAAAACCTATTGTATGATTAAAAAAGTAAGATTAAGGCAAATAAGTATAAACAAAACATTCATAGGAAGTGGGTGAAAGATGTCAAATACCCCACAAAAGAGATCTCAACTCCGGAAGTAAACGGTCCAACATGGAGTAGCTAGTCAATCATAATGGAGACAAATGGGATCTCTCTCTCTCTCTCTCTCTCTCTCTCTCTCTCTCTCTCTCTCTCTCTCTCTCTCTCTCTCTCTCTCTCTCTAATATATATATATATATATATATATATATATATATATATATATATATATATATATATATATATATATATATATATATATATATATATACTGTATATATGAAGGCAACCATATGTCAAGGCAAATTTTTAAGTAGGCCTCCTACTTTCCTTCAGGTTGTAATTGCAAAAAATCAAGAATGCATTACGAAGATCTCAAAAATAAAACTTGTGAATCGACGTGTATCCATCAGCCCATTCATTTCCCAATGAAAACGACTGGAGGGAGTTATTACCTGAAAATGCTGTTGCACTAAGAGAATTAGTCAATAAAAATCCAGCAGCCACCGTTATCAGACATCGCATGACCATATCAATGATCACAATATGATATACGACCGTATTTACACGTAATGTCACTATCAAGATCATTACCATAAAAAGTAAATTGAAAAATATACCTTATCGAAGGGCAATGCCGTTATCTTGATTATGACAACATAAATACAAGACAAACCAAATGACACAGAGAAATGGCATTTCTACTATAACAACTCACCTCCATGAACCATGCAACAAGTTTCAGGTCTTTTGGAGCATAATAATGACTGGTGAAGGAATATATAAGAGACAGGGGCCACGGCCCCTCACCAAGGAAGGGGGATCCATGTCAGCAATTCTTTGCATGCATCGCGTCTCTCGTAAACCACAATATCCTGTGACATTCATCTGACTCTCTCTCTCTCTCTCTCTCTCTCTCTCTCTCTCTCTCTCTCTCTCTCTCTCTCTCTCTCTCTCTCTCTCTCTCTCAGTTTGCTGCCCTAGCTAAGAATCAATGGCAAACGATATTTGCACATAATATGCTTTCTCGCGATGTAGGTGAAAAAAAACCTCTTAAAATATATTCATATTTACTTATATATAATGTCTGTAATTGTATCAACTATTTTGAAAGACTATGATATGCATAATATTAAAATAAACATAGAGACCGAGAGCGATTGATTTCATGTCTTCAATCACAACCTCTAACCTGCAGCTGAACCCTAGAACAATCGACTTGAAACATTTCCATAATTCAGAGGCACTTTAGATTTTAAAATCAAAAACACTCACGCTACTTTATATATAGGTAGTAGGTTGGCCAGGGTACCACCCACCTGTTAAGATACTACCGCTAGAGTTATTGGGACCATTGACTGGTTAGACAGTACTATATTGGATCCCTCTCTCTAGTTACGGCTCATTTTTTCTTTGCCTACTCATACATCGGAATAGTTTGGCATCTTCTTACCACGTTCTCCTCTGTCCTCATACACCTGCCAACACTGAGATTACTAAACAATTCTTTGTTCAAGGGGTTGACTACTGAAAATTAATTATTCAGTGACTACTTTCCTCTTGGTAAGCAGTTCTTCTAGGAGGACACTCCAAAATCAAACCATTGTTCTCTGGTCAAGGGTAGTGCCATAGCATCTGTACCATGGCCTTCCATTTTTTGGAATATAGTTCTCTTGCTTGAGGGTACACTTAGCCATGCTGTTCTGTCTTATTTTTCTCCCTCTTGTTTTTTTTAAGTTTTTATAGTTTATATATATATATATATATATATATAGAATCTAATTCAATGTTACTACTGTTTTTGAAAAAAATTATTTTGATATTTTACTTTTTTGTAGTTTTTTCTTTGTTTATCTCCTTGTTTCCTTTCTTCACAGGGCTATTTTTTCCTGTTGGAGCCCTTGGGCTTATAGCATCTTTCTTTTTCAACTAAGGTTATAGCATAGTTTGTAATAATAATAATAATAATAATAAATATTAATAGTAATAATAATAATAATAATCGAAACCGATGAGAGAGAGAGAGAGAGAGAGAGAGAGAGAGAGAGAGAGAGAGAGAGAGAGAGAGAGAGAGAGATTCTTGACAAGAATAACTCACCATCAGTTCAACATTATTTGCCTCCTGAGGACATAGAGGCTGATTTTCTGGAATAATGAATCCATTGTAGAAACATTTATAAAATTCTGATGTGTATGGTGTTGAGTAAAATGACTAAACTACTTGATAAAAGGCCTTGTGACTAAACCCTATACCTCCTATCGCCCCTTCAGAAAAAAGTCACTGCCAACTTCTCTCTCGTACCTGAAAATACTTATTTTATTGAAATGGAACTAAAATCAAGGAATAAACCTAGCAAGCCAAAGTCTAGGTTTGGTGATAGGTTCGGTGATATGCTTTTTGCACACACCTCAGCTAGTCCCCGCTTACATCAGGTGTCCTTGAATATAACTTCCTATAAAACTACTGTTTTTCAAATTTTGTTGACATTAACCTGAATACTGAAGTTCTCAGGACAGGAGGAAAAGACATAATCTATTATTTTTTTTACATGATTTCTTGAATACAGTTGTATTGAAATTACTACAAATTAGAAAAACTAACAAGAAAATTTTATAGAATAATTTCAATCTTCCAGCGTCATTAGAATTAAAACTGTGTCGAAAGAAGAAAATTCGAACTTGCTAATGTTTTACAGTTTTTGTTAGCAAAGGCTACTGGCATCTCTACTTTAAAATGAATTGCTCACTCATCAAAAGTGTTCCACTTCTATAAAATTTACATAAAGAGAAAAAAGGTAAGATGCTTATTGCAGTTCACAGGCATCAGGATGAATTCGAAGAATTTCATTTATTTATTTATTTATCACTCTCAGATATATCGTTTTCTGATTATTCGATTCACATAACTACACGATATCTGCATGAAATTTAATGGGAAGTTATGAGTAACAAGGGACGTAATACTAGAACCAAAGGAACATCTCCATTAGAATCAACATGTCAGCATACTTAAAAAGTGGGCTACAGTCACATGTCTGTGGTGCAGGCAGTCTGGTATGCTGTGACTTGAGCAGCGCCCAGTGATAGGAGAGGAGAAAAACGTATGTGTGTTTGTGTGCTTAAACTGAAATACGAGATTAACATGATAAAAGCAATCAACTGTAAAGATTACATTTTAGATAACTACCACTTCGCACATATCATATACTGTATAGTGTCATAGCATGCCATTTGGAAAATAACAAGATACTTGTGTAAGGTGGTTAACAATACAAAGAGCCAAAATTACATGATATAAGCATAAAACTGCCGCTGCTGTTGCAATGGACTTCGAAGGAGATAAGAAAGTTGTGTGGAAGAGTGGAAATGAAGATCAGATATCCCCAAAACAGACTATGCTATGCAGGAGGACTGGCAGCAGCTATAGGCATTGGGTAAAGAACTGAAATGAAATCAAAGTTAAGACAAATTCACAGCGGGCCCATCACACTTGGCTAGAAGACTGGGATGAGTTTATAAGGCTCCTAATAAAAAAAAGTATACGGTGCACTCAGAATGTTACCAGCCCCAAATTAGATACTTGGAGTATGGCAAGAGTTCCAGTCTGGCTAGATTTCTGCTTTTGGGGTCAACAGAGTTGCCTATAGTTTTGCACCCGGGAATGCATCCTTTCCATATATTGATTAACATGCCATTGCCCTTCAAAACATCATTCAATTCCTACTAAATCACCTCACAGGCTATCTGTATGATTATAGTCAAACACACCTCAGCATCATACAAAACATACAATCAATACTAGACAACCTGAGAGCAGAGGGTTATAGTGGGCTTCATGTGAACAATCAAAGCCATGTAGCAGCCAAAGGAAAAGCCAGGTAGCAGCCAAAGGATGTAACTATCTAAAACGATAAAGGGGAGGGTACGATCCCGACATCTTCTGGGATTATAGGGATGGGGTCCCCTTCAGAGCTGTCTGTCTAACTTTGCTTTGAGACAGACAGTCTCAATACCCCCAAAACAAATGATTGAGTACAGCCCCAACCACCCTTCATATGTCTCACAAATGAAGCCTCGCTACACACATATAGAACAAGAGTATTCATCGGGATAGTATACAGTATTGTTTGTCATTCATTACAACAGACGTGACCTTCACACTACTCAGAGCAAAATTCCTGAAGGCACACAACATGCTGGTAGACGTATCCAGACAAAAACTCGTTCAAAGAGATGTCCCTATATAACCAACCCCCTATCACTCTAAGGGTACCAACAAGATCCGCACTGGTACCAGAAACATCATGCCTCCTTCAGATATTTCTCAAAGGATTTAAGAACAACCTCCTGCATGACATAATGTGCCCTGGAAGAGCTAAATGCAAAGTGAGATTTGGTCCCCAAAAGGTTTGATACTAACCACAATGCCAGCTCAAGAAGCTTTAGTGTAGAACTTGAGGAATATTCAACAAAGTCAAAAGAAAGCATATATGTGGCAATTCTGAGGATAGTAGCCACATATTTCAAAATACAAAGAAAAGGAATGATCCCCTTGCTCAGATGTCTTTTCCACCAGTATCAGGATGGTCTATTCAGCATAAAGAGACCACATGTATAATGAGGATCCATTGTAGAAATAAACTTACTCAGATGTAACAATTGAAGAAATTGAACGGCTTAAGAGTAGGAAACACCTTAAAACATTATCGGGTGCTGATTGTCCCTAAAAAGGACTTGGCCATTCAGACCTTGTATATCTTGTTCCTTGATATCAGAAAAATTACTACTGATTGGAGTACAGGATGCTTGACACTTCACCCCAAAGTGGATAGTCCCCATAATTTCAAAGATTTTATATCTACAATGGTAACTTCCATTAGGAGGAGAGGCCTCAACAAGCTGCTCGCGAGGATACTGATAGATAGAGTCCCAGCATCTTTATGATAAATGGGATTCAAAGCTGAAGATTGAGAAAAGTTTAACAACTTAATACTAGGGAAACTTGTGGACCAGGGCAAATTGAAATATAAAGGTCTCTAAGCATCCTTAATAAACTTCGAGAAAGCATTTGATTCCTTTAGTCACTCAAGCTCGTTTGAAACCATTAGTGGGGTGAGACTAAGCAACTGAAAAGTATATTATTTGAAAATATTCAGGAAGCGCTCAACACTCAATTAAATGACTCCATGTAAAGTTCATATAGGGAGTCATGTAGACAGACAAACTCTTTCCCTGTTGTTCAATCTAGAGTAATAAAAGGAACTAAAAAATCTTTTCCCCGGGGATGTACAGTGACCCTCATTGGAGAAATAATAAAGTTCATAGCATTTGCCAAGGACATAACAATTGTGCCAACAACTTGGAAAAGTATAAAGACTAACATGATATAAAAAATAATCAAACAAAGCAACAAAGCTTAGACTAGAGTCTAACCTGAGGATATGTACCACTGTCAATGCTAATTGGTAATAGAACTAGGTCATCTGTAGAGAGCTCCATTAAAGCTGCAGCAAAAACTCTAGATGCTTAGTTTGAAACATATACTCCCACATGGAAGAGTTAAAAGATATCATTTGACACCTTTAGACACGAAAAGGATAAAATTGAGAAGGGACCTCCATTCACTCTTGTGCATGTCATTCAGAGTATTTTACACCCCAGTAACTCTGACTGGCTTTGTAATATATAAGGTAATTTCATAATGTTATCAATAACTAAGTAAATGCATCAAACTACTGTTAGTCAGACAAGCAGTGAGCAAACTAATGCATCTGCTGCCACCGGAGGAGGTCAATTGGAGGCAGAGGTTGTCTGCGTCAGAGGATAGATGTGGCGGACGAGAGACACTTACAACTTCCAAAACTCGATACTGGGAACATTATGGAAGTAGGTAATAATGTCAGCATCATTCAACTGCTGCATGGACTCACCACAGGCCTTAAAAGACCAGTGGGATCTTGGCAGCAATAACCCAAGACCTCTACACCATATCTTCCAAATATACCCCACAGTACAAACATGGAGAAACAGGCGATATGACAATATAAATAGCTATGTCAAGAATAAAGCAAAGAGAGCATTGCTTTCAACAATTACAGGGCTACGAGTTACAAGAGAAGAATTTTGGAAACCACACCTCGCTGTATGGCCACAAAAAGGGGTGAAAAACTAAAACCTAAGGAAAGTACTATTTGTGTCTACATCTCTAGAAAAATCACGGGCATATAAAAGCTTCTTAATTTCAAGGAACTAAAAAGTTAAATTAGCTAGATTAATTTTAAAATAATAAGAATAAGAAAAATTGAGTTTCTCATTGTTCTTTCTACTATCAAATACATCAGCCAGAATGACCACCTTTCTCTTTGGTAATCAAAGGGAAGCGCAGAAAAAAGTGCAGATTTGAGAGTAGCCCAACATTTTTGTTCGACAGTTGTACCAGAAAAGATTTCTTGTAATATTTAGAATTTATCCATTTACTGCTGAACCATAAACTCTCTGAGAAAAATATCTTAATTGGTTATATCTGTTTCATGTTGAATAATATCTAATCCTTTTCAAAATATTATAGGCCATAATTTTTTTCAAACAAGCATATACTGTATATAATTATCACTGAACCGGGGTTTTGCAGATCAATTGTTAATAAATTTTAATTTAACATAACAATACTATCAGCTTCCTTGTACAATTACAAACAATTCTGAAATAATACATCAATAAAAGTTTTACACTATTCTGCCTGAGATTTCATATATACCTAACATGAGTAAACACATCATTGCAGCTTTGATTACTAAAGTGACTGGGATACCTTGATATCATTTCCTATATCTTGGATATAATGTGAATATAAAAAAAGTGGCATCATCTGGACTGTGATATCATCATCATCACATCCTCCTACCCTATTGACAGAGCAAGCCTCGGTTAGCTTTTTCCAGTCGTCTCTTTCTTGAGCTTTTAAATCAATACTTTTCCATTCATCATCTACTTCACGTTTCATAGTCTTCAGCCATGTAGGCCTGATTCTTCTAACTCTTCTAGCCTTGTGGAGCCCAGTTGAAAGTTTGGTGAACTAATCTCTCTTGGGGAGTGTGAAGAACAAGACAAAACCATCCCCATCTACTCCTTACCATGATCTCATCCACATAAGGCACTCGGGTAATCTTATAGTTTCATTTCTAATCCTGTCCTGCCATTTAATTCCCAATATTCTCCTGAGGACTTTGTTCTCAAATCTACAAAATCTGTTGGATAATGTTTCATTGTCATATCATGACCATGTCCATACAGAAACACCGATCTCACTAAACTGATATATAGCCTGATTTTTATAAGTAATTTCAGGCGATTTGATTTCCAAATTTTACTTAACCTATCCTGTGTCTGATTTGCTTTTTTTAATCCTTCATTAAACTCATATTCGAAAGATCCTCTATTAGATATCACAGTTCATAAATATCTAAATGATACCACCTCATTAATCCTGTCTACTTCTAATGATATTTCATCTTTCATTGCATATTCCGCTCTCATCATGTCTGTCTATCTTCTATTTATCTTAAGACCAATTTCATGTGATATTTCATCTATTCTGGTAAGCAGGTTTTGCAAGTTCTGTGGTATTCTGCTAATAAGGACAGTGTCATCAGCATACTTTATGTAAGCTAATTTCCTTTCACCAATTCACTCCAATCCTTTTCCCCCATCCCCAACTGTTCTATGCATTACAAAATCCATGAGTAGTATAAACAAAAGTGACAACACATTACCTTTAAGTGCTCTACTGTTCACTGGAAATTCATTTGAAAGAACTCCACTAACATTAACTTTGCACTTGCTATGCTCATGAACAGACTTAATCAAATTTAAATATTTAAGAGGAACTCCAAAATAATGTAGGACTCTCCACAAAATTGGCCGGTGCACACTACCAAAGGCTTTTTTATAGTCCTCAAATGACATCAAAAGTGGATTTATATATTCTACACATTGCTGTACCACATGTCTTAAAATTAAAATTTGGTTAGTAGAACTTCTACTTTTTCTAAATCCTGCATGTTCATCTCTCAGCTTTTCCTCAATGTTTCTCTCTAGTCTCCTTAGAAATAGCATACTGTGACATAAAGACGACCAAACCTGCTGCACCTTTAACAAACCTTACAAAGTTAGTAATAAAGATAGAAAAACAATGGAAATTCTCATTTTATTGGGTTTCACTTGGTCTGGAATCTTTGTAAATAATTATCATTAGTTTAGCCATGCAAAATGAATGTGGAAGATTTAATGCAGTTGTAGACTAATTGTTCAATTTCCTAATGATTCTTGACGTTCCTCAGCCATCCTATCAACATATCAAGAGACTCATTGGTCTTAATACCTCAGTAAAAGAACTTATCCTTCTCCATAATGAGTGGGCTTGAGATGAGTTTGACTTCAGCATGTTGGTTACTAATCACATAAGACATTTAATTTGAGTATGTTTCTCCCAAATTACTTTTTTCTGGCTTGGAAAGTTTGACTCACTTGCAGTCGAACAAAGCATGGGAAAGGGGCGGGGGGGGGGGGGGGGGGGGGCTAAGATGAGGGAAAGGCTGGAGAGGAATGGGGGTTAAGGGAGAAATGCCTTTTAATGAGGTAAGTCTAGCAAGGCAAAGGCGGGACTCATTCAAAACTTCCTACCCTATGTGGCAACCCAATTCTTATTTTAATAAGAAAGATTTTATCCCATATAATTTTGTACTGAAATGTATTCATGAATATAGGCTAAACAGCTTAGCACTGAGGGCTGCGAGGTCATTCAACACCCAAATGCTACTGACAAAAGACCTGCTGTTACACACTTAGTAGAGAGGCAAATGTTGCAAAATGAAGGTTCGTGAGACCGAGATAAATCAATTTTGTTGTTGAATCTGTTAACTTAGGCCTTTAGAAGCTCACAAGTAGATATTGACATTTCTTTACATTCCATCTTCCATATTTGGAAGTCTTGAAGGTTTATCCCAGTCCCCATTGGGTGAAAATTAAACTTTATTGAATATGGTCATCTTATATATAGTTTGAAAGCTTATATGTTGCAAAGGAACTATGGCTAAAATTTCATGGTTACTTGAATTATTGAGAATTTTTTGCTTAAATTCATGGTTGAAAAAAAGGCGGAAAATATGATTTTAAAATCACCTTCTTCTCTACTTGTGAAGAGCAATTTCACAATAAGTTATACTCTTTATTTCTAGTAGTTAGTCAAGCTATATATCCACATGATAAAACATCTGTATTTCGTTTTTAATATTTTTTTAGAGATGAATGACGAAACAGGCTCGACATAACTTGCATTATCAACCGATCAGTACAATAAAGATGCAAATATTCAACTATATTTCAGAACTAAATGATAAACTAGACGCTAATGATGGATCTTTCTGTAAAATCAAAGGTGTTTTACAACATAATGACCAAAGCAGTCTTGGGTGAAAAAGCTATGGAAGTTATGTTGAGCCAAGTGCAAATTGGCTATGAAACATACAATCAATTCATGGAACAGCGAATATTTAGAGGCAAGACTGTTTGGGACAGACTGAAAAATAGGAAACTGCTGACCTTTAACTCGTGTGTTCAAACATGCAAGGCCAAAATAAAAGGAACAGTTTTTAGTCTTAGAAGAGGATAAATCATTAATGCATAGAATTCTTGTAATCTCACAGAAAAGTCCAGAACTGGACGGAGCAAAATGTATTTATGATTATGAGTTCTCAGTCATTTCACACTCACTCTTCAGTTATTACACCTCAGACAAAAGCAATTTGATGCACCTTACTGAAGGGAGAGCTGAAATGGCTAAAGCTACAGATAACTTGATACAAACTCGCTCTATAAAACTGGTCATGATTATTGATAGTATGGCTGTCTTGAATAGAATCAACAGTAGACTTCTGAGGTCATGCAGAGACCTTACATCAGCATTTGATCAGTACAAAGAAGGATCATTAAAGGAATGCACCAGATGCAAATGCATCGATGAAAAATATGTTTTGTTGTGAAAGATTCAACACAACTGGTAGGAATTGAAAAGAAAACTTTCCGGCCTCAACATAAAACGAAAGCAAATTTGACTGTTTATTTAGCCGACCAAAGCTTCAGCTGACCCCAATAAAATATATGTTGTTGTGTAAACTATAATATGTGTCTTTAATACACTAGAGTATGCTGATCATTTGCATACCCACAACCACTTTCACAACATCAGTATTCATAAGGTATTTGTGACACTTGAGCCTGATCATGCAGAGGCCATCATTGGTTTTTACATTATCGCTGGTAGTGATCAAATAGGCTTTTTCTACAGCAAGTCTGAAAATGCCTGCAGTCATATATTCTTTGATTTCACTGTCGAAGATTTTCGACCTTCCATCCTATTAGGTTCATGGCTTGATAGAGATTTCATTAGTCAAAATCGTGACATGTGTGATAAATTCATTCTTAAACTATATTGGAAGTCACAACCCAAACCAGTTACTGATATTCCTCCCCTTCAATATCTTCTCTTCAGCAAATTACAGAAGTGTTAAAACTCCTACCAACAAAATGAGCAATTGGTGATTGAGTCAACTATATACTGAAACAAGCTCTTGATCCCTTACTTTGCTTACCAGAACCTACTCAATATGGGTGGTCATCTCATCAGATGATAAATTGATGCAAACTACCACAGACAACGATCTAGTTCCAGCTTCTTTCAGCTCACAATGTGCAGCTGTACCACCAATTGTAGTAATAACAGATACAAATGCAGGAAACACAAACTGGTTTGTACAGATGTTCGTAAATATGAAGGTTGTGAAAAGGAGGAACGGGATCAAAATAACGACGAAAAACATTTTAAGTGATGATAATGATTAGTAAGGTACGCATATCATTTGCACAACCTATATAATACTACTGTATATAATACTGTATTTTTGGCTAGAACATACGTTCAAAGTTAAGAGGAATCTAATGCAACCATTTACTTCTCAGGATTAGATTTGAAAACGCTGTTTTTGAACTTTATACCTTGAAGTTTGTCTGCGTAAGGTAATGATTAATTATTCACCAAAATGATAGGACATTATCAAAAAAATTTTAGTAACTAATTTATTCTAGAGGTTGCAGTAAATTGTCAGTTGTCAAATTTGTTGGTATAGATTTAGTAACAATTAAATAACGCTATAAATTTTACTGCAGAATAATTCTATTCATTTTCCAATCCAGTAAGATCTTAAGATATCTAATATTGCTCTTAATTCGAAAATTGCTCATTTCTGACCCACGGTTTCTAAATGATAATGAATCAAATTATTAGGAGCTTTCCAAAAATGTATAACATGACCATAATTGATGTTGTCAAGATTTTGGAATATGGGAATCTATGACAAAATTTGTAACTGCAGCCAAATTTATCAAAAATTGTCAGAAAAAATGCCAGCGACTATTTTTTTATTTTTTTTTTTTTTGTACTTTTTGATGTCAAACTTCATTGAATCAATAAAATAAATAACTTCAGATAGCTCGATCAGTTGTGGTGGCTTATTGGAAATGTCCCTGCCTGGCGATCAGCCTTACTGGGGTTCGAGTCACACTCAAGCTTGAGAACTTCTTGTAGTGTCTGCATTTTCACCACCATCCTTGTGAGCTAAGGATGGGGAGGGGGGGGGGTAGCCTAAAGGCCTACCTGCCGAGTCATCAGCATCTATTGTTTGGCTCTCCCTGGTCCTAGCTTGGGTGGAGAGGGAGCTTGGGTGGGGAGGGGGCTTGGGCGCTGATCATACGTGTATATGGTCAGTCTCTAGGGCATTGTCACTGACCCTTGCCTTTTTCATTCGTGAGTGACCTTTAAATCATTATTAGGAAAAATGGCCGCCTGCTATTTGAAAAAGGTTAGAGAGGTTGAACAGCAAGTTAGAAGAATTAAAGTTGGAGAAGAGATAGAATAGAAGTTTATAAAACAACTGCAGCTAGGGGCCGAAGAAATGTTGCATAGACCCTTAGGTAATGGTTACAATACTCTATGGGTATTTATATTCAATATTTGTCTCGGTGGAACCATTTAGCAAACTTGAAAGCAAGCCAGATTTACACCTTTCTGAGCCAGAATGTTACAATGAACCCATTTATAATACTGGAAATAGGAAACCTATTTGGCCCAAGCAAAGGGGAAAAATTGTGATCATTTTGAAAAGTTACAATAATATTCCATCCAATTTCACCCTCACAAAAAAGCATAGGCATTCTGTACTAAACTTAAGCTGGCAATAAGACTATAAATTGTTGAGTTTCAAGTCAAGTTGAATGAACTAGAATAATTTCAGTTAACTAAAAGTAAAATCAAAAGTTTCGTCGTTTTAATAATTTCACGAGAGAAAATTAAGTCGTTGATCTCTTAAAAAAGATCTTAAAGCTAAACAGACAGATGTGAGTTGTTCTTGCTGATCATGGTATTACCTCTGTATGAGTAATCAAGTCTCATGAATTTTTAATACAAATTCTAATCGTACCGATTGACCTTTTCCAAAAACAAGTCGAATTCTATTGACACATATCTTCACCCACGATTCTGGAACATCGTCACTCATGTCCTGACTCCACAAAAAAGTTAAAGATGGTATTAAACTGTCGAGAAATCAAACAAATTAATGGTAATCTAAAAGTTTCTAATATGTATAGTAAAAAGCAATTAATTCTTGAGGTAAAAAAAAAAATACCCTTTCAGCTTTCCATGTAAGGAGTATTCCGATTCCATAAGAATTTAATTTTCTTTACCTTTTACTGCAATTTTATTTCAATAAAAAGTAATACCTGATTCGTTTAAAGTACTGAAATATGGAAAAAAGTAGATTTTTTTTTATTTACCGGTACAATCAACAAGAAAAAGAACATTGCCCTTGCCTCGTAAAAAAAAAAAAAAAAAAAAAAAACAAGAAGTATTTATACTTGTGATGAGGCCTTCTTCCCTACATTCTACTCCATTTCAAGTTTATGTTTGGCTGCTTCTAAGTTGTTATGTCAGTTTCACACGAACGAGAAACATACTCTAATCATTAGAGTCTAATGTAAGTCCAATTTAGCATATGCTTGTCGCTCGTGTATGAGATTACAGCCGGAGGTCACTTTGTGATTAAATGTGTTTACACGGAGACTAAACATAGACTCAAGTTTCTGCTAACGCAAACAGAGGCCAGAATTGTTATCGTTTTCCTAGTCATTACATGCCTAAATAGCTGTTCCCTATACGATACTAGGGACGCTCAGCCATTTAAGATTTTGTGTTCACAATGCTAGTCATTACGAAACACAGTCAACGGGTAATTATCAAACCAGTCGACTATCCTGTAAATACTTCAAATTTGCTTGTTATTGACTCTCTCTCTCTCTCTCTAGAGAGAGAGAGAGAGAGAGAGAGAGAGAGAGAGAGAGAGAGATTTAGTAGTATCACAGTAGACATTTTAACGTGCGTTCAAAGTCTACAACTCGGGAGAAAAAGAATACCAGCATTAACATTTTGTTACTATAAGAGAGATAAGCCAAACAGCGATACTGTAACTATGGTACTCGAGGCTATTTAACCAAACCAGTCTTTGGGTATAAGCAATCCATTAAAACAACCAAACCTAAAATTGGCACCAGTAAAACAGAGGGAGAATAAAGCTAATAAGTAACAAACACGAAAGAGGAAATGAAGGAAAGTAAAGAGGATAGTCATTTGTTTAAACTTTACCTGTAACGGACACGATTATAGATGTAATATTTACATAGATAGAAGAGAACGATAATTTACGTATAGATATTTTCATAGGTAAAACGATTCAAGGGAATAATTGTTGATCGTCTGTCTAAGGATCCCATTATGCATCTATTCATAAATCCATAAAATAAAAACGAAGGGGATTAAGTTATCATTTATTTATACAGAATTTAAAATAATCCATACATAGCCATTTACTATACACTGCACTAAAATACAAGAATTGAAGTAGAAAATACAAATGTATTTGAAAATTTATCTCCTATACCAGGCTACCTAAAATTGGGATGAAATGGAAACGTTATCAAATGCTATTAAATAAAAACTTCATTATAATGAAAATTTTGAAAGTTGGTTAAGGAATGGACTATTTAATCATTGTCTTATTGATTTACATGATCTACTGAAATTGATTCATCCCTCTTTAAATGGGAAAATCAATGTAGTGGGTAATTGGCTTTATCAGTAAATCAATAATACAGTAATTGATGAGCTCATTAGTAAATGATATGAAGACTACATACGATTTTTGTGAGATTATATAATTTTGTTAGTTGACTTTTCTTATTGAAACTGCATAATAGGGCATTTGTAAAAAGCTATGAGATTTTGGTGCTTTTAAGATAGTAAATGTTTTTATTTTTCTTAATGTCCATAATTCCTAAGTTACTGAATAACTTTACCCCTTTCTTTCGCTTTCACACACTCACAACTCTTCCTAAAATTAGGGATAAATGTTTCGCATGTTGGATATGTATTTACGACAACTAAACTAGCAATTAGCAAAAACTATTAAAACTTAATGAGACATGGGAATACATATTATGAAGTTTCAGTATTTATTGATTTTCTTTATGTCGGATGAATTTCATAGGACTTAAAGTGATCTATGGACTGGTGAATATATCTCCTATACATGATCTAATCATAGGAGCTTATGAATGTTCATCTGTCCAGGTTGTAACAGTTTTCAAACTATTTTAATTGTTCATAACTTCTTTTGTAGTTTACTTATTTTCTTGTTTCCTGTCCTCACTGGGCTACTTTTCCTTTGGGCTTACAGCATCCTGCTTTTCCAACTAAGGTTGCAGATTTGCTAATCGGAATAATAATAATAATAATAATAATAATAATAATAATAATAATAATAATAATAATAATAATTGAACTCGTTTATTCAGATGTTTTTATTTCCAAAGGCATCGCAGTGAGTTTGCGAACTGCAGCTTTCATTGGATTTGAATGTTAGTTTGATTAGTAATTTAAGTCGTCTTGACAAATTAAAGTACTTTTTTACTTTTTTATTTTTTTAATATATATTTACTAATCGTGTACTCTTCATCTGCAATACATACTCTGTGATCTATGGAAATGGCTACAATTTTAAGTTTGTCTTTTAACTTTTTCTGTCATCTGGTTATTTGCTCCAATTTCGTTTTTCACAATTCCAGTATAGCTGACAACTCAATAGGCTATTTCATTGCAATCTTTTAACTCTGTCAATATTTTTCGGAGACCTTTACATTAATAACTAAAAAACATGCTATAATTCTATTGAATTTAAGACAAATTCAATTGGAAATATCATCACATTCTGTACAATGAAAACTCTCATATGCAATTCCTATTTACGCACAGTTCCACAGGGGAAATAGAGTCGGCTTTAGTTATTCATCCAAATAGCCTACTCAGTGAGATGACATATGGTACTCATTTTGTTTTTATTATAAAATTGACAAAGGAAGATATAGCAAATGATCAGGGTCTTCCCTTCCCTCTCTATTCTTTTCTCCTCTTTTTGCTCTCACTAACTGCACTAAAATGCAATTGCTAGCATAAAAAACACAATCATTCCTTTC
>NC_090725.1:89862744-89892744 GCF_036898095.1 Palaemon carinicauda | reverse complement strand
TAACTTTTAAAGTTCCATCGATTCAACTGTCTGATTAGGAAGATCATTCCACTACCTGGTCACAACTTGGAATAAAACTTCTAGAATACTGTGCAGTATTGAGTCTTAGGATGGAGAAGGCATGACTATAAGAATCAACTTCACACCTAATATTGCCAGCAGGATGGGACCGTCTGGGAAGATCTGAATGCAAAGGATGGTTAGAGATATAAAAAATCTTGTGCAATTTGTATAAAGAACTTACTGAACAGCGGTGCTCGTGGTTAATATCTAGAATAGGAATAATAAATTTAATAAGCCAAAAGTTCTTGCCAAATTTGCCAAAAGTTCTTGCCCAACAAATTATGATGGGATTCGGCTGCTGAAGGCCAGACAGGATAACAATACTTGAAATAAGGCAAAATTAATTAATTAAAACACTTCAGAATAGACTGATCACCGAGAATCTTTAAAGACTTTGTCAATATGCTAATCATTTTTCATAATCTAAGGAAAAAAACAGACCGAATGTGTTTTTCAAAAAGTAAATTTTCTATTAAGAATCACACAAAATTTTGTCGTAAAACGTAAAAAAAAAAAAAAAAATGATCAATGCCGAGATCTAGAAGTGTACTGTCCTTGGCCTACTTACAATCATTATTTGAGTTATCTTCCGGTTTAACTTCATGCCCCATAATTTGCATCACGCACTAATTTTAGGTATATTCTATTACCGGATTCAGCAACCCCAGACCTACATTCAGATGGAATTGAAGCAAGAGTAGCATCATCAGCATATGTAATAAATGAAATAATTGTTATTACATGTTTAAAACACATGACGTAATATGTCATTTTGGATGAAGATGCTAGCCGTGAGATTTGCTGTAGTCACTAAAATCATAAACAGGATGCACAATGCAGCCTCAGCAATGTAACATTTTTCTTAAACGTCAACACCAATGCATCAGTGTGTGAAAGTTTGTGACGTCACCGGATGCAGGTGTCTTCCGAGATTGTGTTAAAATTGCTACATCAACTAAGCATACGATATCTGTGATATCGATAATTTAATCAGTTCATATCTATACTTCACCAGAATTGGTCATCCGACCAAACCAGCTCCCTCCTATGATGGAGATGTTTAACTCTGTTGTTTTTAGACAATAAATACTTTTAAAGCTAATAAGATGTACTTCGTTATCCAGCTTTACACATCTTAAACAACACCTTCTTTAGCAGACAGCCATTTTCTATTCTCTCAACATGGCCAAACCACTTTAATACATTCATATCCACTCTGGCTGCTAACTCATTTCTTACACCCGTTCCCACCCCCAATACTTCGTTCCTAACCCTATCTACTCGAGATATACCAGCCATACTCCTTAGACACTTTATCTAAAACTTTCATTCCCCACAACTCCGATCCATACATCTCAGTTGGTACAATCACTTTCTCAAACAGAACTCTCTTCACATTCATGCCTAACCCTCTATTCTTTACCACTCCCTTCACTGCCCCCAACACTTTGCATCCTTCATTCACTCTCTGACATATATCTGCTTCCACTCCACCATTTGCTGCAACAACAGAACCCAAGTACTTAAACTGATCCACCTCCTTAAATAACTCTCCATTCAACATGATATTCAACCTCGCACCACCTTCCTTTCTCGTACATCTCATAACCTTACTCTTACCCACATTTACTCTCAACTTCCTTCTCTCACATACCCTTCCAAATTCTGTCACTAATCGGCCAAGCTTCTTTTCCGCGTCTGCAACCAGTACAGTATCATCCGCAAACAACAACTGATTTACCTCACATTCATGATCATTCTCGTCTACCAGTTTCAATCCTAGTCCAAGCCCTCTGGCATTCACCTCTTTCACCACTCTATCAACATACAAGTTAAACATCCATGGCGACATCACACATCTTTGTCTAAGCCACACACTCACCGGAAACCAATCGCTCACTTCATATCCTATCCTAACACACACTTTACTACCTTTGTAGAAACTTTTCACTGCTTGCAACAACCTTCCACCAATTCCATATAACCTCATCACGTTCCACATCGCTTCCCTATCAACTCTATCATACGCTTTCTCCAGATCCATAAACGCAACATACATCTCCTTACCTTTTGCTAAATATTTCTTGCATATCTACCTAACTGCAAAAATCTGATTCATACATCATCCCCTACCTCTTCTAAAACCACCCTGTAATTCTAAGATTGTATTCTCTTTTGTATCCTTAATCCTATTAATCAGTGCTCTACCATACACTTTTCCAACCACACTCAACAAACTAATACCCCTCGAATTACAACACTCATGCATATCTCCTTTACCCTTATATAGTGATACAATACATGCACAAACCCAATCTAATGGTACCATTGACAACACAAAACACATATTAAACAATTTCACCAACCATTCAAGTACAGTCACACCCCCTTCCTTCAACATCTCAGCTCTCACACCATCCATACCAGACGCTTTTCCTACTCTCGTTTCATCTAGTGCTCTCCTCACTTCCTCTCTTGTAATCTCTCTCTCTCTCATTCTCATCTCCCATCACTGGCACCTCAACACCTGCAACAGCAATTATATCTGGCTCCCTTTTATCCTGAACATTCAGTAAACTTTCAAAATATTCTGCCCACCTTTTCCTTGCGTCCTCTCCTTTTAAAAACCTACCATTTCCATCTTTCACTGTCTCTTTAATTCTCGAACCAGCCTTCCTTACTTTTTATTATCTTCATATGAACGACCCAATCCCTGACCCCACCTCAGGTCAGCTGCCCTCTTTGCCTCAGTTACCTTGCATTTTACTTCCACATTTTCTCTCTATATCTTTCATACTTATCTACACTATTAATCTGCAGCCATTCTCCACATGCCCTCTTTTTCTCTTTCCCTTTTACCTTCACTCCTTCATTCCACCATTCATTGCCCCTCCTCATTCTGCCTCCCACAAACTTCTTGCCACACACATCACTTGCAATCCCAACAAAATTTTCTTTTCCTAACTTCCACTCCTCCTCTGAATTACCAGCTTCTCTTATTTTCACTCTGTCATAAGCCATTTTCAACCTTTCTTGATATTCACTTTTCACCTCCGGTCTTATTAACACTTCAACCCTCACTAGCTCCCTTTTACATCACCCTCCCCCCCTCTATTCCCCGACTCTTTTGCTACAGCTAATTTTCCTTCCACCAAAAAATGATCAGACACACAGTTAGCCATACCCCTAAACACGTGTAGGTCTTTCAATCTTCAAAACATTCTTTTAGTTATCAACACATAATCCACTAATGCCATTTCTACCACTCTTCCATTTGCCACTCTTACACATGTATGCTTGTTTTTATCTTTCATTTTGTAAAAGCTAGAACTTATCACCATCTCTTGCTGGACACATATCTACCAGTCTCTCACCACTCTCATTTTCACCTGGTACGCCATACTTCCCAATGACACCTTCTACCTCTTCAGCGCCCACTCTAGCATTTAAGTCACCCATCACAACTAAACAATTCCAAGATAGGGGGAATATAATATTGGATAATATTAAGGTAGTTTTACAATAAAAATGTTTCAACCATGATAAGGCAATTAATGACTGAGTGCAGTGGAGAATCAAATTGCTTTTTCTCAGGAGCCATCATTTATTAGGGGAAAAGGCTTCCAGTTTCAATATTGCTAAACATGAACCACATCATTACTTTATCAGAAGGGTAACACCTTAAATTTTATCATCTCCAAGTGTCCAAACTTCGTGGTGTTAGCCATGATAGGTGATGCTTTGAAGCACTTTTCCTAGATTCAAATAAGCAATTTCAGTCTGGCTAATAATTCCACAAGTGTGAACCAATACTGGCCACGTTAACTTGCTGTCGATTTTGATAATTATCAAAGTATCAAGTGGAGCAAGACATCACCACCTATTTATTGTTCTTTAGGGAGATGTAATCAGCCAAAGTGGTTACCACTGCTGAGTGGGGCAGCATTTAGCTAGTGTTTGATAGGACTATGATTTGCTTTCGGCTTGCCATCCACCAGCAGACCCACCAAAAAATGGGGTAGCAACTTTTACAGGAGCATAAGAAAATATGTGGAACTAGCAGGCTCAATCATGCAGACCCATAAAGAAGCCTGGAGACTGAATCTTTCTGGATCGACCTAATGGTAAATACGTAGTACACAAACAAACGCACACACATAATTGTATACATCATCATCATCAGCCATAACTACTCCACTGCAGAACAAAGGCCTCAGACATGTCCTTCCACATGCATCTGTTTATGGTCTTTCTATGACAGTCCGCACCCGCGAACCTTCTTGGTTTGTTAATCCATCGTCCTCTCTTCCTTCCCTTGCTTCTTTTGGATCTCTCGGACCCATTCTGTTATTTTTAATGTCCATCTATTGTCTGCCCTTTTCATTATACGTCCTGCCCATATCCATTTCATTTTTTTTGCAAGTTAAGATATCCTCTACTTTAGTTTGTCTCACATCTACATTGCTCTTTTTTCTGTTTTTTAGTGTTTTTCACATCATCATTATTTCCATAGCTTTTTGAGTTGTAAGTCGTTTATGTTCTTAGGCTTTAGTAAGGCTCCAAGTTTCTGATGCATGTGGTTAAATACTTTTCTAAGTGGGTCCTGGGGATCATTATCTACAAACATAATGAATGTTTAGGGGTCAGTATCTAACAACAAAACAAAATTATATGAGTTGAGTATCGATAAACTAAATTAAAGTTTTAAACTAAATTAAAGTTTTGGTGGTCAGTATCTACAAAGAAAAGCATGAATGGTTATGGGTCAATATATAGGAACAAAATGATAGGTGGTTCTGTGTACAAGAACAGAATAAAAGTTAAAGGGAACAGAATGGTAGAATGGGGGTAAGGTCAGAATGAAAATTGGATTCAATACCTGGGAAAAGAAAAGAAGTTAGGTGCTCAATATCTAAGAGAATAAAAGTTTAGGGGTCAGCATGTCAGATAAGAGGAAATGTTTAGCGGTCAATATACAATAACAGAAAGTTTAGGGGTCAGTAATGGCGGTTAGGGGTAATTTTCCATGAAATGAATGAAAGTTTAGCAGTCAGTATGCATAAAAGAATGAAAAATAAGGGAGTCAGATTCTAAGATCAAAATGAAAGTGTAGTGGGTCAATATCTTATAACAAAATGAAAGTTTAGGGGTGTCAATATTCAAAAGCAGAATGAAACTTTAGGGATTATTATCTAGGAACAGAATAAAATTTTAGGGGGAGAGTATCTATCTAAAAACAGAATGAAAATTTATAGTTTAGTGTTTAGACACAGAAGGGAAATTTAATGCTCAGTATCTAGAAACATGATGAGTAATGAAAAGCTGAGAGATGAACAAACAGGATTTAGAAAAGGTAGAAGTTGTACCGACCAAATCTTAATTTCAAGACATGTTGTACAGCAATGTGTAGAATATAGAAATCCATTTTTGACTGCCTTTATGAACTATGAAAAAGTGTTTGATAGTTTATATCAGCCAATTTTGTGGAGAGTCCTGTATTATGTAGTTCCTGTTGAATATGTAAATTTGATTAAGTCTGTTCATGAGGATAGTAAGTACAAAGTTAATGTTAGTGGAGTCCTATCAAATGAATTTCCAGTGAACACTGGAGTAATCCAAGGGAATGTGTTGTCACCTATGTTGTTTATCCTCCTCATGGATTTTATAATGCATAGAACAGTTGGGGATGGTGGAGAAGGATTGGACTGGATTGGTAACAAGAAATTAGCTTACCAGAATGCATGAAATATCACATGAGGTTGAGGTCAAGATATATAGAAGAAAGAAAGAGATGATGAGAATGGAAAATGCAATGGAAGAGGAAATATCATTAAAGGAGAAATGATTAATAAGATAGAACTATTTAAATATTTAGGAACTATGATCTCTAAATACAGGGCCTTTAGAATTGGTGTTTAATGAAATATAGAAAAAAGTGAATCAGATAATGGCTACGTTAAATAAAATTTGGTAATCAAATCGCCTGAAATTACACACAAAAATCAGGTTATATATCAGTTTATTGAGATCGGTGTTACTATATCGCCATGAAGTCTTGGTATGACAATATAACTCCCCCAGATTTATCAAATTTCTGAACAAAGCGCTCAGAAGAATATTGGGGGTTAAATGGAATGGCAAAACAGGATTAAAAACGAAACTATATGAGAGATTACTCAAGTGCCATATGTAGATGATATCATGGGGAGGGGTAGGTGGAGATGGTTTGACCATGCTCTTCGCACTCCCCAAAAGAGGTTAGTTCAACAAACTTTTAACTGGGTTCTACAAGGCACTAGAAGAGTTGGAAGACCCAGGCCTACATGGCTGAGGAGTATGAAGTGTGAAGTAGATGATAAATGGAAAAATACTGATTTCAAAGCTCAAGAAGGAGACGACAGGCAAAATCTAACGGAAGTCCTAGGCGTAGGAGGAGATGATGATGATGATATAAATATGTATGTATGTATATATCTGACTTGGGTAAGAAATTTGAAGTAGCAGTGAAGGAAAGGTAGAAAATATATTAGGCAAAAAGTGTAATAAGGAATATGAAAGAAGTCTGTTACAGTAGAGTTGTGCCAATTGGTAACACTTTCAAAATGCATGAAAGCACTGTTCCGCCAACGATTCTTTATGGAAGTGACGCCTTAATGTTCATCACAAATAAAAGAAAAATACTTGGATAGTCTTTGGATGAAATAATTGCATCATGTAAGCGCAATAAAAACAAATAAACAAGGGAAGAATATGTATCTAAATTCAAATAATGGCTTAAAATTCTTTGAATTATTCTGAAAAGAGGAGGAGGGAGGAATATTGCAGTGAAAGTGATTTATGATTCAAATATGCTGTGAAGACGGAGACCTAGAAAATGTTTGAAAGGTGATTCAGTAACAACATTGAAAACAACTGATTTACTATACAGGCTAAGGAGTTCTTTAGAAAGATACAGGCAGTAAGTGTATACAAGATACGGATTAATGGGCCAGCGTGTACAGCGATGAAGAGGACGTTTCTGCGTATGTAAACAGACTAATTTTGTAGTTCCTTGTATTGGGGTTCATGCATTAATGGAAAGTTATGTTATGAATGTCGTTATAAAATGTTTCACTTTTCTTCTGTTGTAACACCCTGTAAGCAGATACCACTTCCTGTTGTGGGAGAGAATGTTATCTGTGAGAGAGAATTGGTATCGAATTTACCAGTCCGTGGTTTAATCCCGGCAAGTCCTGTCGGTCGACCAAGCTGTGAATGGGTATTAGCATCAGCTACGGTTGAAAAAAAAAAAAAAATTATAGAGCTGTTAAGGACGTTTCGCAGACCTGCTAAAATCGGGGAAGTCAATGCCTTTTGGATAAAACTCACCTGAATACAAATAGATGAAACATATTTCTGAGGGGCTGGTTTGCATATTTAAATGTGTACGTATCATATCAAGGAGTTTTAGAGATCTAACACAAGGAACTGTCAAAATTACATTTCAAATTCATAACAAATAAAAGCTTTATCAAGTAGTTTATAAATTTGATAATTTAAATAAGAGAAATATACAAATATATTCACTATTGCTAAAAGACCTATGAACATTGTTTCAACCACACAAAAGCTATATTCCCAGGAAAAGAAGTTTACTTCTTCGTTATCTTTTTTAATCCCTTTGCATATAATGGCAATCACTTTCACCATCCCAACACTTTGGTTATTCTTATGATAATAATACTAATGATTATCCTTATTGAGTCTTCTCGGACAAATCTCTAGTTTTCTTTGAGTAAATGAATTATTGAAGAAAAGCTTCACTATGAATTTTGGCCGAGGACCAACGGACCAGTTCAATAGAATTTGGTAGAGGTCGTCCCTGGCCTATGGCCAACCTGCCCAAAAAGCCTAATGAAAATTATCCCATAGGATTTTTTTTTTTCCTTTGCTATAGAACAGCTTTTTATGATACTATCCTCTATTATCATATTGCACTATCACTACTATCATTGTTATTATTATATCTTCGATATCATACTTATAATTACTAATACAACACTTCATTTGCATAGTGTTTCTAATCATCATATTGTACCTTCTAGAATTCCTTATCATTCTGGTATTCTACTATTTCCCATTCCCTCTTTCTCATCACCCCCATGCCACTTAGAAGCTCTAGTTATTTCCATAACGTTCTACCTACAATAGAATTAAAATTAGTGCAACTTTCCTTGTATTTGGTCATGTCTCTTATCAATACAGGTCCAGTATGAGATCTATCTAAACCTACGAAAATAAACAACTACTGCCAAATGGAATTATCTTAAGACCATTTCTTTCTATGTCTCTGGGAACTACTCAGTCAACTGACAAATCCCGTCCCATTGTCTAATAGTATGTGCTTGATATGAAACCATTTATCTGGGCTCAAAATTTATGTGACTCCAGCAATTGGCGTTTTATTTCAGAAGCTTTATTCCTATGGAATCCTCCATACGGGAAGATTTTCATTATGTAAATGTCATTGCATTGTTTATTTTATTCATTTTGAAAGCACATATATCACATGGAAACATGCATATTTTGTACACCATGATGGTTACCCCTTCAAAAAGGGCATTTACATTCTTTATAAAAGCCTTATTGGTGCATCAAATATTTCAGGTACAGATGCAGTTAACATAAGTAGGGCTAAATATCAAGTGGGAGGAATTCCAGAGTAGCATTCCAAGCGTTACTTTCTTCGTATGATCCGTCATCGGCATTGCAGATACTATGCTAAAATAACATGATATATACCTTATTTATTGATGAGCTTTTACACTTTACTTGTCGTTGCGGATGGCGAGAGACGTCGATTTCTTTATGGGAGACATTCTTGCAGATTTGAACTTGTGAATGAATGAAAAAAACCATTCGTGTATCAATGAACACATTCCTCAGATTGATATTTGGCAGCAGAATTTTCAAGGGTTTTCTTTGATGGCGAATTTCCAGTGCTAAGTGTCTCGAGGATTTAAAATAATTCACAACTCTTTTCAACAACACCTTAACAGTCTCCCTTACTCATTAATCTATCATGCAGTCAAGGAGTTACATTCGTATACACCAAGATAACACTTATAAACCAGGGTTTATTTTTCTAAATGAAAAAAAAATTGCATACCAAATATATTGTCCAATGTAAAATTACCACCACCCTACGTCCTGCGTCGTAGAAAACAACTAAAAAGACAGCTGCTACCTTGCATTCTGGAGTTTTAGCAATAACGGTGGAAACTGCTGCCTTGCAGTTGGACTATTAAGTCAAAGGTTAGGCTCATCGCCAATAACTCTAGTTGATGACTGCAAAGTCATGCGATCGTAAAAACCTCTGGCTGATGCTATCACATGAGGCAACCGACCCCTTATTGCCGGGATAACGGTAGGAAAGAAGATATATTGGCCAATGACATCAAAGCTTTTAAATACTTCACATCACTCCCCTCTATTTACTATGCGCAAATTAATGTCTGTGTTTAAAAATGGAAAATATAACAATGTACTTGCAATTTTTGAGACCCTATGGATTTTTATAGTGCCCAACAGCCATTGTGAAATATAAAAGCTAATTATCTTTCGCTTTGTCAATTTCTAGTTAGTAATTTCATTATATTATCAAGATAGGTAAATGCAGTTATTATCAGTATCGGCAACAATACTGTACAAGTAAATAAAATAATAGATATTAGACGAGGAGCATGAAAATAACCAGGGATTTCTTACTTCATTTAAAATTTCAACTAAAGTAATAAAAAACAAAGAATATTAGTAAATTAGTTCTCCCATGGATATAAAGTAATATACCTGTAAACACTATGACATAGGTTTGCCATATTCTATTCCTTAAGGATTATGACTTCTACTGGCGGGTAACGAGGCACTGACTGAAATCCTTTCAAGGACAGGAATCACAAAGGAACTTATTTTTGAAAGTAGTAAAAAAATTCTTTAGAAATAAAGGATCAGATTTACATAATGCTAGACTGGCCTGCCACGCACATACCTTGTTCATTCTTCACGATAATTTATTTTTTCACCTCTATGGGTATCATCTCCTTCTTAACATTTTTTTTAATAAGTAGGTAAGAGTACAATGGACATACTATCCCTCAATGACGATAAGCTTTTGAGTCAAAATCACTGAAAATATAAACAAATCTCTTCCTAGCTTTGATTGTATAATTCCTTACTGTTAGCAATTAATATTTTCTTTCTGTGAATGCTTTATGCTCCTAGGAGTATATACCTAGTTCCTTCTATCTCCATTTTGTTCAAACTAGATTTTTGTAAAAGGGAGTGGTCTACCAAAATCAAATAGTGGCTTCAATCACATTCACCTTATCATTGCCGAACATGAAATGTCACCGCAGATTTTTATCAAAATACGACACATTATTCCTCAACAAAAAGAAGATTTGAGCTCGAATAACTGAAGGCTGAAAAGCTTATTTAAACCATACAAACGCATAAAATCACAGGCAAAGATTGAAAGATTTAAAATTTGGTATATAGCTAAAGCTTAAATGTTCTTTCAAAGTTAGAAGGCCTACGGAAATCATTGTACATACCTAAAATGCAATTACTGACGTTAGGCATTAATGTGATGGTATATACGGTAATAGGAATGTATAAAGTATAATCATGCGTATCTCACAAACACATCTTTTGAGGATTGCGCAAAAAAAGAACAATCGTCCTTATAAAAAATTTATTCTATTATTGAAAACTTGAATTCATAGTATGGTTCAACAAAAACTGCAAAACTTTCACCATAATTCAAAATTAAATACACATGTACTGCTTCAATCCCTAAAAAATTCTCCACAACTTGAACTATAACGAATAAAGCTCTTCACACAACTATGTTGCTAGGAAATGCAATGCCCATGAATAATTTGAAGCGTAACTAACCATCTATGGAGCAGAGTGGAAAACTAGTTAGCCTCACGAGGATAATTTTGTTTCCCACATCTAAAATCTTCCTATTTCTCCAAATACCAAGATGGCATAATTAGGAAGCCAAGAAAATATAACTTTATTTATAGACTACAAATAAAATTAAATTACACTTGTAAAATTTCATTTAATTTTTCTAATTCAACCCAAACGACTAACTATTAGTATTTAGACGTCCCACTTACATGTTAATAATATGAAAATATTTAGGAAATACCGGAGCAATTCATTACTAAAACCTTTCACTTAATTTCTTGGCCACAGCCAATCGGCTGGGCAACCTACTCTAATGATCTAGTCTGGGGTTGATGTGCCACGGTTGATGGCGAACAGGAAGGAATAAAGAGCAGGTTCTCATTTTGTGATAATTTGTTTCAGACTAGTCTCTTTAAGGATAGAACAGTGGCAACTCCTGAGAAATTTATGCTGACATTAATTCTTTAGAAAATGAGATAACCTCCCGGAACATCAGACCTGGCTGTCAGGAACTCCCATATCCTACAAAGAGAGAGAGAGAGAGAGAGAGAGAGAGAGAGAGAGAGAGAGAGAGAGAGAGAGAGAGAGAGAGAGAGAGAGAGAGATCAAATATATTTTTCCTGTCTTGAATTTGTCACAAATGTCTACTCTCTAAGGCAGCCATAGACTGGGTGCTTGCAATCTGCCAAAGCCTACAGCTGGTTTAGATAAATCTGAAACTACCTAATATTATACGATCAAATGAGGAAATAAAATACGATGTGTTTAGCTACAATAAGTAAAGCTTAGCACAAGTGAAAGAACTGTGATTCATTGAGCATTCACATTAAGTAAAATCGTGGTTTAAACTACAAACCTAATTGGAATATGCATATAGACTCTTACATATAACTGCTGTGAAATTACTGACATTCGGGTTGGCTTACAAAAAAAATGGATTGATTTCTGCAACTATTTAAGACATGCAAGAAGTAACTTTGAGATCTTAATATATATTAAAAACGCAAAACTTTCGACTATCATCCTCTGCAAAGATAAACACATAAAGAAATGTCCTTTTTGGCAGATGTAATGTAGTTTCCAAACACTTAGAAAAAAATGTGATCTGTAGTCGCAAGGTGTAACTTACATTTGTAACAGCGAAGCTTCATTATCAAAGGTTTTAATGTCCTTTTACAAAGAAACTGCATTAAAATTAACCAAAGAAAATACAATGTACATCACACAGAAAAAAAATGTTGGTGACCAACTAGAAAACTCTTGATAATGTCCCTCATGCTAAGAAATTACAGTACATTGATCACATTCATTGACCATTTCTCAACGTACAAAATGTATTAATATAATGGCTCTACTTTTAGATCGTAGAATGTATGGCAACGCCAAACTTTTAACAAGGGGAAGAGAAATAAGATAGAATAGTGTGCCTGAGTGTACCCTCAAGCAAGAGGGCAGACGACCATGGTATAAAGGCTATGACACTACCCAAGAGTAGAGAACAATGGTTTGATTTTGGAGTGTCCTTCTCCTAGAAGAGTTGCTTACCATAGCTAAACAGTCTCTTCTACCCTTGCCAGAGATAAGTAGACACAGAACAATTAAAGTGCAGTAGTTAACCCCTTGAGTGAAGAAGAAATGTTTGGTAATCTCAGTGTTGTCAGGTGTACGAGGAAAAGGAGAATGTGGAAAGAATAGGCCAAATTACTCGGTGTAGGTGTAGGCAAAAGAAAAATGAGCCGTAACATAAACAAAAGTACAGTAAATGGCTTTCTTTACACGATATTTATTCTACTGAATTATGCGTCATTTTAAACTATAAAACGTTTAATTTCTAATCTTCTGTAGGCTTCGCATTTTTTTTGTATGTTTCAAGTAACTACAATCATCCTACGTTGATAATTTGTTTTTAAATTCAATATAAATGTATTCAATGTTCTTTGGCTTTATAAAGATTCTTTATAATACATATCCATTTCAAGAAAATACAGAAAATTTTTTACTTACTATTTCCATATTCAACAATAAGCTGAAAACTATGATCGATCATTTTTTATACAATAACCAAAACTAACAATACTAAGTTCTTGCTGATTGCCTGATAGGAAATTATGAAAACCCTTTAACGATGACTAAAAGTTTTCTCTAACAAATTCAAGTCTAAATTGATAGTTAGATAATAACTATATTAGCACGAGAATATACTCGTACATATAAAAATTGAAAACATTAGCAAAGAACTAATTAACTGCAAATTTCATGGAATGTTCAACGATTTTTGCATAAACGAATATTTTCTGCCTGCATTCATCTATATATGAATATGAACAATTAAACACATGCACCCGCACGGGCGCACACACTCACACACACACAAACATATATATATATATATATATATATATATATATATATATATATATATATATATACAAGCAACAGTTGGTGACAAAAAAAAGAAAAAGACAGCATAACATCTTGAGAATCAGGCATAAATGAGAATCGATTGTCATGTGGATATATGTTTGGAAAGAGGTGAGACAGTTGAAAATACCTGAAGAGAAGGTTGCTATATTATTTACTGTATCAGATAATATAGAAGAGCAAGTTAAAAAATGGAATGGGGAGAAGGAGTAGCTGGAGGTATGACTAATCATATCAGGCTGAAGGGAAAGTTAAGAAAGGAAGTGTGAAAGGAAGGGTATAAAATGTAGCTATAAGGGCAATTACGACAAAGTTTCAAAATGTGGAAGTAAGGAAACCACGGAAAGACAAAATAGATATTAAAGAAACTGAGTATGAAACAGTATGTAAAGAAGTTGTGGAAATGGAAATTCTAGGATGGTTCAGGTGTTAGCAGGGAGTAGCTAAGGTGAACTGAGTAGGAAGATGAAAGTGGGATTAAATATCTGACAAAAGAGTGTAAACTTTGTGTTGATGAGTAAAATGTTCAAGTGGAATGGTCATGAATAATTAGTGTCCTAACGAATAAAGAAAGAGGTGATGACAAATATAAATAATTGAAAGGTCCTAGTCTTTCTTGTAACACCAACAATCAAGTTGCTGCCCCTATACTTCCTATACATTACCCTGTAATGTTAATTACTGTCAACTTTTTGATGGAAATGTATTTTATATGGTTAGAAGAGCGAAATTAGCTCGGTTGTTACTTGAGCAACATTCAGAATTTTTCAGAATTCCGGATGGCGGCCTCAGCCATCTTGAATTTCGACCAATTTTCAACTTTTCATCTTGCTGACATAGAATGTCATGTAATACCTCTATTAATGGGTCTTCCGGGATGGGGAGTGAGGAGTCCATTTCTGGAGTTATGTTTGAGATACGGGGTCAATGTCAAGGTCAAATCAAAGGTCAAAGGTAAAATTTAACCTAAATTCGGGGAAAAATCACCTCTACTGACCGATTGTGTATCGAATTTGTGAACATTGCAATATCGGCACCTTTTTATATATAATATCACCCCCTAATAGCTAACGGTTACAATAAAAGGAAATATAGGCTGAGTACTGAACCGTATCTTACCAATATCTCAAGAAACGATGTTATAATATTGTGTCTCCTGCGCATTTATTTGCAATGCATTACCGTTCTCCCTATTGTCTGTATACTTTTATTGCCTGTGGTAGGGAACCTTGTGGTCGAATTTGGTCGCCCAGAGCAGTCAAAGAGTTAAGAAAATAAAACGTATATGCATTTGAATTGATTTGTTACCCATTCTGATATACATGCAAGTATATATTTACCCATTCTGATATACATGCAAGTATATATAACAAGTAAATAAAGTGTACATTTATTCATCATCTACATCCCCTTCACCATCTTCCAATGTCTATCTGCTTGCTGGCGAAAGGACTACAGATGTCTCCTCCCTCGCACTTGCAGTAGTCCGTACATGAAAGGCCTGTGCTGTTGCAGCTGCAGCGTGTGCTACTACATGCCTTGCCATCTGCAATGCAGCTACAGCTGACTACATCCAGGAGTGCTAGGGGAGCAACTGGCGTTGTTGAGACGGCTGATGTGATGGTGGATCCTTAGATATTCAACAAAAGTTAACAATATTTTGAGCTTCTTCGGGTGGATCATGTTGGTCTGCTGCCTTCCAGAGTAGCAACTAAAGATGAGCTCGGAGCCCGTGACGCTGTAGGGTTGCATCAGTCGGTGGGAGTTTTTTCAGTGACGGAGGCTTTTACGGCTACGGTAGAAGTGAACACATGCGTATTTGATTGTTGTACACCTCTTCTGTCCAAAGAGGGGGAAGAGGAAGGTGCATGCAGTGTTTAGAGCTGAGCGTGAATCATGCTAGGCTTTCTGACCACTTAATTGAGACCAGGTATGTCTATCTCTAGGAGCTTCAGCGCAGACTGCTTTCGTTTTCCAAAGGGGTACAGCACTGTATCACAGCCTGACAGTTCATGGGTAGCGAGAAGTCGGCTGCACTTTCTGGGGTTCAAATGCTGAACAGTTTCATGTCCAAGACATCTCCATTTCCCTTTTCCATCTAAATTTTGGCGACAACTCACATTCTCAATGTCCAGTACAATGCGAGAACAAATACATCAGTGTCATTGCTGAGGATTCGAATGGTCTGGGCACCTTTCAGTATGTAGATGCAGAGGGTGACGTCTGCCTCAGCATGGATAACGACACAGTACAGCTTATTAACGAGTTGGAAGTTGTGTGGAAGGGGATAGCTGCATATAATGCTGTTGGAAAGATTCTTGCTCTTGGGGGGTTGTTTGGGGTTAGTTGGACTTCCTTCGCTGATACTCTTCTTGTCCGCTCATGGTCCTTTGCGGTGGGAGCCTCTTGATTATATCTGTCAAACAGAAGGATTTTCTTAGAGACAGGAGGGTAGTGGGCCAGTCGAGTCCCAAAGCTTGTAACCAGGTCACTTGTAGTCCCGGAGACTGGCCTGACAAGGTGGTACAGAAGGTGGCCGCCATCAACACTACATTTAACATCTATTAGGGAATTTCAAATGTTATTGTAAGATAATAGACTGCAATTAGAATGAATTAGATTAGATAACAAACAGACACATATACATACATATTATATATAAACATATATGTATATGTACAGTGTATATATATATATATATATATATATGTATATATACAAACTGCCATTAAATGTAGATAAACATGCAGCTATTATAAACCTGCCACCACACTCTTTCCCCTAAAGGAAAGTTCAAAGGTAAAGACAAAATCTACATGTTATTCCATTTACTCTCTGACGACTGCTGTTTCAAAGCAAGACTTGCTGAACAATGAAATTACACTTCAACCTATACCTAGTAAAATTGGAAATACAACAAAAACCAGTAACATTTTGAAATATTGAAATTAATAAGGAAATTTTAGTAATAAGAGCCCATGAAATTAATCAAAAGCTTTTTAAATAATTGGAAACTTCAAAATTAATTCTGAAATATGTGGATGATATTTCATGAAGCTCCCCAGGATCTGAGGACCAGTTCCACCAGCACCAGTTCAGAAAGGAGATGGTCCATCCTCATGGATATCATTTCATGCCAAACTGAGCTCGTATGGAAAAGGTGACCTACTTCTACCAAAGACTGATAAATCAGACATGCCAGTCATTATGTTATCCTCTTCTAGCTGGCGTAATTCTTGAATTAGCAGTATTATCACAAGTAACATAGTGTTGAAACCTTTTGGGGTCATGCTAATGACCTCCTGCTGCCTTCGCTTGAGAATAGACATAGACTCAGCTCCCATTGGCGTCATACGGCTGTTGACGTCTTATATCTGATGACTAGATCTTTTTCCTGTTTCCACTTCTGTCGTTACAGGATGGTGGGAAGACTACAGCCAGGAGACTAGTAGAAACTGCTTTCAAATTCAAAGAGGGGACCTATACCTAGAACCCCCTAGGCAAGATGGCACCTACCCCATGACGCCCAAAGGATTACGTCTTGATAGTCTGCCACGCCTGTTTGCAGTTTGAAGAGAGCCACGATTAAGGGCTAACGTCCTTCCATTGTGCCCGAGGGGACCCAATATAGGCCTTTTTGACTTGTATTTTTCTTGGTGTAATGTAAAGAACTTTTGTTTGGTCTCCCAGCTGTAGTCTCGCCCAATCAATGATGTGTATTTAATTGATGTAAGAGCACATGTTTAATAGTCATCTGAAAATCTTTTAAATATAAAGACTGTTTAATCATGCTATCCAGAATTAGTGACTTTGATAACGTAGATGAAGTGCTCAGAAATAATGTAATATCTCTTTGTTCAAATGCATGTAAGTTTGAAAGATCAGATTCGCCTCTGTCTTATCCTGTTTCCTGAATTATAACTTTTAAAAATAATTTGTCTGTGCATTGGGATAATATAGCAGTCCTTATGTTATTTTGGTTTTTTTCTGTAATGAATTGCACTCTCCTACTTCTGAGAAGAATTTGAAGTATCATCCTCAAGGCAATCCTTATGGGTGCCCATTGTAGAGGTTTCCCATGCTCCTCTGGATATTTACATATGTGACATGTGAACTACACTGGACATTGAGTTCCTGGATCCCCTCGAGGCATATCCATTGGTAGTTTCACTCGAGGTAATGATGTCTATGCACTTACGCTTACAAATAAATTAGGCACGGTCTTCGTCTTATATAATTGCAACTAAATGCGGATGCATATGTGGCTACTATAACTTAGTGACAACACTCTTATCTTTTAGACAAGATCAAAGTCAGACAAAAAAAAAAAAAAAAAAAGTGTTTTATCCTTTCTTTTACTCTATGCAGGCAGCTGTTTCAGCCCTATGTTGTAGCTTTCTTTTGGACTGTTAATCAAACAATGGTTTGAGACAATATATATTGTACTATAAACTATACTGATTCTCATTTCCAGGCAACACTTGTTGAAAAATGGAATTACACTTCTATATACACAAACGCAACATTATATCAATATCTAGCATACTGTGTGTATATATATATATATATATATATATATATATATATATATATATATATATATATATATATATATGGAAAGAAGTGAAGAGAGTAAGGAAGGCTGGCGCAAGAATTGAAGAGACAGTGAAAGATGGAAATGGAAGGTTGTTAAAAGGAGAGAAGGCAAGGAAAAGGTGGGCGGAATATTTTGAAAGTTTGCTGAATGTTGAGGATAATAGGGAGGCAGATATAATTGCTGTTCCAGGTGTTGAGGTGCCAGTGATGGGAGATGAGAATGAGAGAGAGATTACAATAGAGGAAGTGAGGAGAGCACTAGATGAAACGAGAGTAGGAAAAACATCTGGTATGGATGGTGTGAAAGCTGAGATGTTGAAGGAAGGGGGTGTGACTGTACTTGAATGGTTGGTGAGATTGTTTAATATGTGTTTTGAGTTGTCAATGGTACCAGTAGATTGGGTTTGTGCATGTATTGTACCACTATATAAGGGTAAGGGAGATGTGCATGAGTGTTGTAATTCAAGAGGTATTAGTTTGTTGAGTGTAGTTGGAAAAGTGTATGGTAGAGTAATGATTAATAGGATTAAGGATAAAACAGAGAATGCAATCTTGGAAGTAGAGGGTGGTTTTAGAAGAGGTAGGGGTTGTATGAATCAGATTTTTACAGTTAGGCAGATATGCGAGAAATATTTAGCAAAAGGTAAGGAGGCGTATGTTGCGTTTATGGATCTGGAGAAAGCATATGATGGAGTTGATAGGAAAGCAATGTGGAATGTGATGTGGTTATATGGAGTTGGTGGAAGGTTGTTGCAAGCAGTGAAAAGTTTCTACAAAGGTAGTAAAGCATGTGTTAGAATAGGAAATGAAATGAGTGATTGGTTTCCGGTGAGAGTAGGGCTGAGACAGGGATGTGTGATGTCGCCGTGGTTGTTTAACTTGTATGTTGATGGAGTGGTGAGAGAGGTGAATGCTTGAGTGCTTGGACGAGGATTAAAACTGGTAGGCGAGAATGACCATGAATGGGAGGTAAATCAGTTGTTGTTTGCGGATGATACTGTACTGGTAGCAGACACAGAAGAGAAGCTTGACCGACTAGTGACAGAATTTGGAAGGGTGTGTGAGAGAAGGAAGTTGAGAGTTAATGTGGGTAAGAGTAAGGTTATGAGATGTACGAGAAGGGAAGGTGGTGCAAGGTTGAATGTCATGTTGAATGGAGAGTTACTTGAGGAGGTGGATCAGTTTAAGTACTTGGGGTCTGTTGTTGCAGCAAATGGTGGAGTGGAAGCAGATGTACGTCAGAGAGTGAATGAAGGTTGCAAAGTGTTGGGGGCAGTTAAGGGAGTATAGTAAAAAATAAAGGGTTGGGCATGAATGTAAAGAGAGTTCTATATGAGAAAGTGATTGTACCAACTGTGATGTATGGATCGGAGTTGTGGGGAATGAAATTGATGGAGAGACAGAAATTGAATGTGTTTGAGATGAAGTGTCTAAGGAGTATGGCTGGTGTATCTCGAGTAGATAGGGTTAGGAACGAAGTGGTAAGGGAGAGAACGGGTGTAAGAAATGAGTTAGCGGCTAGAGTGGATATGAATGTGTTGAGGTGGTTTGGCCATGTTGAGAGAATGGAAAATGGTTGTCTGCTAAAGAAGGTGATGAATGCAAGAGTTGATGGGAGAAGTACAAGAGGAAGGCCAAGGTTTGGGTGGATGGATGGTGTGAAGAAAGCTCTGGGTGATAGGAGGATAGATGTGAGAGAGGCAAGAGAGCGTGCTAGAAGTAGGAATGAATGGCGAGCGATTGTGACGCAGTTCCAGTAGGCCCTGCTGCTTCCTCCGGTGCCTTAGATGACCGCGGAGGTAGCAGCAGTAGGGGATTCAGCATTATGAAGCTTCATCTGTGGTGGATAATGTGGGAGGTTGGGTTGAGTCCCTGGTTAGGCTGAAGGAACGTAGAGAGTAGAGGTCCCCTTTTTGTTTTGTTTCTTTGTTGATGTCGGCTACCCCCCAAAATTGGGGGAAGTGCCTTTGGTATATGTATGTATGTATGTATGTATATATATATATATATATATATATATATATATATATATATATATATATATATATATTATATATATATATATATATATATATATATATATATATATATATATATATATATATATATATATATACAGTATATATATATATATATATATATATATATATATATATATATATACATTATAAATGCCACGTTATGATAAGTGTCAAGGTCAGTTCTATCGTTCTTTTACAAAGAAATTCAGTTAAATGCAACAGGTGACCCGTTACAACTTCCTGAATATTTTGCAATAAAATACACGTAATATCAGTAAATTATGGTGGACAATATTGATATGTCTCCTGTTTACTGGTCTAGATTCAATAACGTTCAAGTGTTATGTGTTACTGTGCAAATAATGTATGACGTGCTAATCAGAAATTTTCCTTACTGAAAACTGTTCCTTGAATATATATATACATTATATATATATATATATATATATATATATATATATATATATATATATATATATATATATATATATATATATATATATATATATATATATATATATATATATATATATATATATATATATATATATATATATATATACAGATGATTTAACTTAGAACAAAAATTCTTAGGTAAACTATAAGGATAATTTTTTATCTTTTATGTTCATTATTTTTTTTTACTGTATAAATGGCAGAGGCAAGGGACAGTGACAATGCTCTTGTTAGTAGGACAATGCCCTATAGTGACCGACCCTATAAACGTATGATCAGCGCCCAAGCACCTTCTCCAACCAAGCTAGGACCAGGGAGGACAATGGCTGGTGATGACTCAGCAGGTAGAGCTATAGATTGAAGGAAAAATAGTATTAATCCTCTTAGATCTATAAGCTCCCCAAAACCGGCCCCATCCTTAGCTCACAAGGATGGTGGGTTGTAGTCCGGGCTTAGAGTCCGGGAATTGCCAGGCAGGGACGTTTCCATGGTAGTACTGGTTGTGCTTGGACATCTCAATATATAAGTAGTTGACAAACAAAGAGACGGAGTTCCTAAAACAAATAAAAATAGACAGCCTTGTATAAATGTGATTGAAAGAGGCATGATTATTGGAAATATATGGTTTCCAAATAGAAGTATTTGTAAGTGTTTAAGAGAAAATGGCGAGGAAGAGAGCTTGCCCGATGGTGTGTTACAGCAGTGTAGATGAAAAAGTTGAAGGTTTTAAATGGTGAGCTGAAGAATGGCTGGAGGTATATCTGATCATTATTTGTTTATAGAAAATCTAAATGAAAGAAATCCCGAGAAAAGACAACAATTGCAATTAGGATAAGGGAATTACGTAAGAATGAAATGAGAAGAATATACAAAAGATGAAAATTATAAGCTGTGGAGTAGAGATAAATAACTAGAGGTGGAAGGATTAGAGAATTGGCTTTTAAAATATGTTGATAGGATCGTAAAGAAAGAGGTGAGCAATTTAATGCATAAGCCAAGCATCCTAGAATAGGTTTGTCGGTAACCCTGGTGGAGGGTGGCGGATTTGCCACTTGGTTTTTTAAAGATAAGTATCCCTGGAGTATATTTCAATATGATAGGAAGTAAGATTGAATAGATTTTTTATTTATTCTCTTACAAGATTTTTTAAGAATTCAATGAAAACTACTTTGTATATACAGTATAGTAAGATTGTGTTTTAAACCACCATATATACTGCTTAAGAAGTAACATGTTGATTAAGATGTTCCCCTCTTGAAAAAGTTTGAGGATGGAGTCCTGTGTAGCTGCCAAAATCAAATTTATACAAATCCAAGTTTCTTTTTCGACCTCAGGTTTTATACATAAATGTTTTAATTTCAGTGTTAGTGGCCTATACAATATAGTAGCACCACCTTTATATTACAAGTTATGCACCTTATGCCATCAAATAAAAACTGGTTGTTAAATTACAAGTAGACAAAACCAAATGCATAAGTACATTCACATTAATAATAAGGTTTTACTGTGAAATTTAATCTATTACTTTTATTAAAAAAAAAATTAATAAGCTAAAAAAAAATTCAAAATATCTACCAAATATATTGATTCACATACGTGTTAACGTTTCTACATGTTTCCATGACTTATGTAGTAACATAACCAGTAATACACCAATTAAATCTAACAAACATAATTCAGAAGCCGATTACACTTTAGTTTATGTTTTACCAACCACAAATCTTTACATGATTTGCTTTCAACATTGTGTACCTTGCATGTGCACCTACACAATATGTTTTACATAAGTGAATAGTACTATGCCTAGATCTCAATGCCCAGATATCAGTCTTATTGTTATCATCATCACCACAATATTCAGCATCTTCCTCAGTGTAGTCTTGCTCTTTGTGTTCTGGTGACGTCTGGTTAGCATAATCCCTCAAGAGGCATATACTGTATAAATACATTTTAATTCATTCACAAAACACTCACATGTTGGGGGTTTGAAAGTCTTAGTTTACTTTCAGGATAACAAATTTAGTACAGCCTGGTGAGATGGAGATCCATTCATCTGGCTGATCATCAGTTTTCTGCCTTTGAGCTTCGAACCACTTCCTATGGGATTGATTGTTTCAGGATCTGACTGAAGGCTCTTTTCAAAATTACTACTCAGAAACTTGCTAACGGGTAAAGGTTTACGAGTGATTCTTTGCAAGGAAATTTCTCATTTATGTGTACAAAAATATATTTTAATTGGTGGAGCATACATTAAACACATAACCTCTACTACTTAGGTTTATAACACTGGTGATCCGAGCTTTGGTGAAACATCCGAGCATTCACCCAACTGTGTCAAGGTTTCTCTCGCGCTTCTGTTTCCTAAGATCTCTTGTGCATGGAGTTTTCCTTTTCCAGTGAATGCGCTCCCCGAGTCACACTTGGTGAAGTGTATAATCAAAGGAGAGCTTTGCAAATATCAACGTCAAATGTGTAACATAACTTTCCTTAGCCAGCATAAGACAAAAAAGTCAATGCTTTCAGAACAAAATTAAAAACAACTACTGAGTATCCTACTGCAAGTGCAGGGAGCATGAGTCGCCTGTCTACTTCAAATCTGCTTATCAGTTCTGGAACTTCCCCACAACTATCCTTATCAGAACTCCAGCAGTTTTCGAGATAAGCTATTAACAGGTTTTTCCCTGGATGATTATCTTTGTACTTTGATGTTTTCCGCTTAAGAACAATAAACTCAGTTAAACTAACTTGTGGTTAAATTATAACAGGAATGCTTCCTATTGCCTAACTTGAATGAGTTTTGGTTATGTGGTGGAGCTGGAGGCCTTGCTCTTCACCCTTGTTTGTCCCCTCAACTGTTTTAATGGATACTTCTTTATATCTATCGAACACCCTATTTTCTCTGGTGCCCTGTATTGGTATCTTACAAACCATGTGAATAGTGACAGCAGTTTCATTGTAGTTAACAAGTTACCCATCACTCTCTCGACAAGCAACTTTCCATCACCGACTGACGCTTGAGTAGTTACTTGAAAGGCCATAAGCTGGTAGTGCAAATTTCTGCAACTTATTTACAAGCACAGCTTTGGGTATTTTTCAAAAGATAATTCCATGCGTTAAGCGTGACCACAGTAGTGGTACATAAGGATAACAAGAGTCTTCACACATCCAGACTTCCGTTTTGAGCTATCACTTTCTGCCCAAAATCAAACTCGGGAAGTCTTTAACCCTTTTGGCATCCCAGCCATGACCAAATCGCTGCCAGCCAAGGACCTTTGGCCGAAGGTTAAAATTTGGATATCCGCTGATAAATATTTTTTTACTTCGGTACTGCAAAACTATAACATATATGAATTTCTGGTTTATTGCATTATGTCGTATGATGATTAGGGTGTTTCATTATGTAAGCAGAATAATTTTGCAATACTTAAAAGTATTTACAAAATCGAAGAAAACAATGAAAATAATGAAAGAAACTATGCTAATTTTCTAAAATATTTATAAAAAATATAACATTTATGTCAGGACTTTATTCATATGGAAAATGTATAGAAATAGCTGATCTGTCACGCTATGGCAATGATGGCAATGATTTTTATATAAATCTAATTGGTAATGAGCCATGATTGACTACTTACACTGACGTCTTGTAGCATAACTTAGAAGAAATTATGATAGCTAAAACCTGAAAGTTGCAACAGAAAGCTGAATACATTTTCAACAAAACACAAAAATAAAAGTTATATGTATTGTTAAAAAGAAATTGAACAACTGTAGACCTAAGACGAAAAAAAATATGTTGCAACATTTAAGATAAAAAAACAAATTTATTTAAAAATGTACTAATTTTAAATTTTTTTCGTATAACTTGTGCAATTAAAAAGAATGGCCTTACAAATGTATATGAAACATGGCAATTGCAATTATTTGCAAATGCACAAATGTATAAAAAATCATCTGCACATGCGTAAAATTACAAGTAAAAATAAACATTATGTGGTTGTTTTACGCTGAGCATACCTTCACTGACATTTTGAATAATAAATAAGTAACGAATGGTATAAATAAAATGAAGATTGTAATGGAAAGCTGAATAAGTTCCTTTATAATTCATAAAAAAAAAAAAAATCATTTTTAAACCAAAGATGGGCATTAAATTTTCATCTTTGTGCAACCAAGTATTCATATTTTATAAATTTTTATAAATAAAAAGTAGATCTTTTCAAATGGCTAATGAAAAATGACATTTTCAATTATTTTCAAAGCTACAACCACGCATAGAAATAATTATCGACACTTGTGTAAAATACTCGCGTAAAAGACCGTCTAAATGTTTCTTTCAGTAGGCATATCTTCTCTGTCATTTTGCGTATTAAATAAGTAATGACTAGGAAAACGATATAGATTGCAATGGAAATCTCGCTAAATTTCCTATATATATGTTTTGTCAGAAAAAAATGAACAATGGTAAAGCAAAGGCAGGCAATAAATTTTCTTTTTTATGCAATTAACATTCCCATTTTTACATTCAAGTAAAATGTGAAAAACTTTCTGATGTTACATGAAACATGATATTTGCGTTTATTTTCAAACACAAAAACCACACGTGGAATTATCTATGCATGTGTAAAATTCTTGCATAAAATAGTTTAAAAAAACTATTTTGAATAATAAATAAGCAATGGAAATCTGACTAAATTTCCTATATACTTCATCAAATATATGACTTTTGTAAAAAAAAAAAAAAAAAAAAAAATTAGCAATAGTAGAGCAAAGATAGACAATAAATTTTCATCTTTAACTAAATTTATAATAACGTTTTTTATACTAAAATTTTTCTAATTTTACAATTTTGTACGTCATGTAAATATTCAAAGACTGCCTTTTTCAAATGGTATATGAAACATGACATTTGCAATCATCTATGCATGCATAAAATTCTCACTTAAAAAGATGGTCTTGTGATGAGAGTGAACGAGGCTTAACCAAAAGATAAGTTCCGGAACAACTAACTGTATCTAGCGACAGGGTAAATATTCATATGGTAAAAGGGGTTGTTTTAAGGGTGACAATTACATATATACATCGCCAAGCTTTTGACAATAAGGTTGCTTTGGCATAAAAATTGACAATATAATAATGGTAACAAAAATACAGTGGAAATTAACATGTTGCATGCAACGGCTCATCGTTTAATTTGGTTGTAATCTTGTGGCAGTGCTGTGTGCGCTGCATGGAGAGGGCATTCTTCTTTACTTGTATATGCATTGCTTGCTGTAAGTGCATTAAGAATAGCTTTAGTATTATTACCATCATTAATATTACTATTATTATTATTATTATTATTATTATTGTTATTAATTGTTGTGAATTTTCATCCATGGGAAGCTGTCGAAATGCTTGTCTAAGACCTAACTTAGAAAATACAGTACATCCTGACATAGTTGCAGCAAGTCTTTCGGAGTAAGTTTTGTTAAGATCATTTGAAATAAATAATTATACAATCATACAACCACTTCAATCATGCTTGCTTGAGAATCTTGAATAGCGCAGAAACAAAGCACTAATTGACATTATATGACTCTCCACCTGAAGCAGAAATGCATGGGAAAGATGGCGACCTGTTTTAGAGAGTTGTAATGTTGGCGGTTCGACTTACAGTAGGTACACAGGGTTTAGGCTGTCAGTGGTAATCCAATCCTCTTTTCCACGAATATTGAGGAAGAAATCATTCGGAGTATGAAAGATGACAAGGAATGGGCCCTTATATGGGGGCATAACCCTGGCTCGAAAGCATCAAAACACATGAAAACACGCGGTGTGATGTGTAGGTCTTTCAGTATGTGCTGCTTTGCTGGGGGCTTGTAAGTCTCACGGATGGGAGTAAATTTTCTCAAAAAGGGACATAGGCACTGGAGATCATCAGAAGAGGTAACGGACATAAAAAAAATTCCTCGGAGATGAACAACGGATTATCATATATAATTTCAGCAGTTGAGACATCCTTGTTGTCATTTTGGAGTGGTCCTCAGTCTGAGGAGGACACAAGGAAATTATGGAAACTAGTTGGGAGTCGTTCAGCGGGACATTAAAGCTGCTTTAAGGGTATGTTGGCAACATTCCACCATTACATTGACTGCAGGATTGTAAGCAGTAACCTTATGTAGGGTGATGCCGAGAAGCTGACCTAATGAAGACCATAATTGAGAGGTGAAAGTGGTACCCTATCAGAAGTAATATACTGTAGGATGCTGAACCTTGCTTCAGGCCAGCGAGTGGAGCGAATGATGAGAGCAAAAACATAAACGTGTCTTTGTGACATGGGTAGGGGACCAACCACATCAATGTGGATATGGGAAAAACGACCTAAGGGTTGATGAAATGTACCCGCATCAGAATTATATATCAATGCACTTTTTAAGCTTGACATTAAGTATAAGTGCACACCCAATCATTACTCTTTAGTAATGTCATCCCATAAAAATTTCGACTTCAGTAGCTGTGCAGTAGATCAGTGTGAGAGGTGTGAGAGGCCATGGATTAAATGAAAAGCATGTTAGTGCATAGAGGGAGGTATCCGTGGGTGGGGCTTACTAGTACTGACATCACATTGGAGTAATCGAGGTAAATGTCTTCAGAATGGAGAGACGTGCATAATGTCCTGCAGGTTTGGCATTTTGGGATTTTTCATTGGACATTTGCCAAGATCTTGTAATTAATTCCCAGGTGGACAGCGGCCAGTGTGTTTTTAGAAAAGATGTCAGTCACAGGATTCAGTTTACCCAGGATGTATTGAAAGGTGCAGTTAATTCAGAAATGACAGGGAGATGTTGGCGATCATGGGTAGACCAGGAAATGGGTTGTCAAGTGAAGGCGTGTTAAAGGGGCAAGTGGTACGTGTGAATGATAAAGAACATACCCTTTACGAAGTGGTGGAAGTGACGGACAACCGAATACATTTGGATTAGTTTGTAGTCAAAGGAAGAGTAGCTGGATTCCACCTTGGAAAGTTTTTTACTGAAGAAGGCCAATGGGCAGAGCAAGTCATTGATCATTTGTTTGAGTACCAACGTAACTGCCATCAGTGGAGTAGGAAGGGTGCAGTTAGCACAGGAGAGGTAGGAACAGTAGTAGTTAATAGTGCTTCCTTTGCACTGAAGAAGGTTGCCATCTGAAGAGGGGCCCACTTCAGAATTCTTGGCTTGCGCTTAAGGGAGTCGTAAGTGGCAGTGATGACTGCCAAGAACCAGTGATAATAGTTCACCATGCACAAGAACTCCTTCGGTGCTCTGACAGTCAAGGCTGTAGGGAACTTCTGTAATGCTAATAACTTCTCAAGGAGGGAGTGAACAGCCTCCAGAGTGATATGAAGACCCAACAATGCCACTTCCTTGGCATCAAAGGTTCAGTTATCATACCTGAAAAACCGTTAATGAATTGTTGAAATGTGGCCCCTGCACTATAAAGGCAAAAGCAGAAGCAATTGAAAGCATATGTGCCAAAGGGGATGTAGATGGCAGTCTTGGGATGTCTTATGGGTTCACGGGTACCTCATAATACTCCGTTCAGGAGGACGAGGGTTGAAAATACTTTAGCACTGTGAAGGTAGGTGGTGATGTTGGCGATGTTGGGGAAGAGGTAGTGGTCTTGTTTCATCCGTATGTTAAGATGCCTGTAATCCCCATAAAGGTGTAAGGGTTCATCTTTCTTTAGGACGATATGCAGGGGAAACTACATAGGACAATTTTTTTTTTTCTATTTTGCCGATTGTGCATTTAGCAGCTGCCAAATGGCCCGAGGCAATATGCGTGAGTCTTGCAAACATGGGGGCACCCATCATCTTGATATGGCGATAGATACAATACTCAATGGAAATAGTGGATATCTGTCATAGTTCTTGATGGAGGACGTCAGAATATAAAGGGAGGAATTGGGGTAGGCCTCCATGGTTGGAGGGAGCAGGTGATGAAGGGGTGGACGAGTAAGTGACTAAGTGTTGATGTGTGGTCAACCTGGATGTGGAAATGGGCAATGAAATCTGCATTGACAAGATGCACTAAAATGTGGCGATGATGACACTAATACTGGGCAGCCCCAAACAATAGTGTTAGTGTCTCGTAAGTGGGTACAGATAGCAGATCCAACTGCAACCTTGGAATGATGGGGTTATACCCTTAAGAGGGAACGACAGGCACCAGTATCTACCACAAAGTGCACATTAGATCCTGAGTCATGCAAAAAGAAGAGATTAGTTAATATAAAGGCTACCAGGACCTGTGACAACCTGCTTACACATTTTTTTACGATTGACATCTATAAGCACATTTCTTAGAAGCAGCCATAAATTTGAAATGGTAATAGTACAACTGCGGGCAAGGGGCATCGTCATCCCGTGCCAGTTAAAGGTATTGAATAGGACACGGGCATAGGCTGGCATAGGTGGGTGGTGGTTATCTTGGTCACTGCCCGGGCATGTAGTGAAGTGGGCATCGATGTCCTTCAGCGTTCACCAAAGCTTCAGTCAGCGAAGGTTGTCCCCTTTGTTAGGGGGAAGAGGTGTTGATGGAATTCTTGATAGAAGGAAAATGGATGTTCACAACCACATTGAACATAGTAATCAGGTTTTTCATGGGAAAGGTGTAAACATAAGGAAGTGCAGCTCACACAGGTTCAAGCAGGTTGTACCCAAAGAGCACTAAGTAGATTCACTTCACGAGAAGTGTCAGCAACAGGTTAAAGGTAAGCAATACTGACCCTTTCTCTGAGGTCCATCATTGCTTTTTGATCTCACAAGATTCTTGACAGAGCCACTTTACTGATTAAGTGGATCACACCCTTGAAGCAGAACTGGACATAGTTACTCTGAAAACAGGCAAATATATCTCTACTGGCAAAGGGAAGGAGTGTCACTGCGGCACCATGGGCAGAGGAAGATATTGATTACATACAGATGAGCACAGGTAGACATCTGGTGGTTATCATTGATTTTAAATATAAAATAAAAAATTGACGCAGCTTAGATACATACATGAATACATACACATATTCATAAACATACACACTATATATATATATATATATATATATATATATATATATATATATATATATATATGGTTCCTATAATTTGTCATAACTAAAAACGCCGAAATGAATAAAATATCTATCAAATTAAAATAACCAATCCAAATAATATTTGTTCATAAAATACGTAAACATGACGCATTCTTTTATTGATTCCCCATTTTATATAATATAACATTCTTCATAATAAAGCTGATAATTTTTCATGTTAAGATTTAAATATTAGTCTGATTCAACCTAACACCCAAATAGAGATAGATTTTCAGTTACAAGTTCTTTCTGAGAATTTACGGCAATTTCCAAATTTTCCTCTAATTGTTCGCTGACTTCTTAATCGATCTCAGGTTTTTATCGTCATTCATTGGAAATACTTGAAATATACATTTCTTATAATTCTAAAAGTCAA
>NC_090725.1:89825244-89860244 GCF_036898095.1 Palaemon carinicauda | reverse complement strand
GCTGCTTACCATAGCTAAAGAGTCTCTTCTACCCTTACAAAGAGGAAAGTGGCCACTGAACAATTATATTAAAATATTAAAATATATTAAAATAAGCCACAAATGCACTTTAATATCGAAATAGCTCTGGTACGGGATCACACACTCGTTGGGAAATTCCTTTATTTGTAAGTAATGCTTAGGATTCGAATTACTTATCAAAAAATAAAAATAAATTCTCTATGAGTCAAGATCCCGTGGTAGTGCATATTTACGATTTTAAAGGGCACTCGTGATATATCTGAAAATCAAAATTACGAATCTTAGTGATAAAATTATGATTATATATATATATATATATATATATATATATATATATATACATTATATATACATACATACATACATATATATACATATATATATATAAATATATATATACATGATGCTACTCATTTGGCCTCAATTCCATCTCCTGAATGTAGATTTGGGGTTGCTGATCTAGCTAAAACTACTGCATGATGTACTTAGAAATGGCAAGGCATGGATAACCTGGATGGAGCACAGAGGGTGCTTCACCGAGGAGAAAATTCTGGAGCCTAGAGACTTCAAGCTGTGGAGAGTGATGCAATTTCAGATGAACTGGAATCGGGACCAACGCAGTTGTCCGAAATCCAATAGAGACTCCGAACATTTTCTAGAAATAATATGAACTCTCAAATGATAAGTATTGAATTAGTTAACCTCGGATGCTTAAGCCATGTTTATTGACCTTAGGATAAGTGTGCTACTAACAAAATTATATTCTTAATCATTATAACTATTGCTGTATATTATTATTTGGTTTAAACCAAAGTGCATGTCTATGATCTTTAATCCCATATAGCCGTGTTTGGTCTCAAAATTAATAACTTTTCAATCCCTCTCTCTTCAGGCATGTAGCACTTTGATATTAATATTCATACTGCTAACAGCCAGATTAACCGACGCCCGCCCTCATATAAGATTGCTATTTTGAACGAGACTCTAATATTAAAATCCCAAGCGAGATTAACACCTGTTAGAATGCGGCCTATTGTCTCATAACATGACCATTCCTTAAGCTTGCCTAAGCGTTTACCCTTCAGTAAATGCCATCAAGACATCCATGAAATACATGTCCCCTCGACTAAATCCCTTACTCTATGGATCAGCCACATGTATACAGGCCACCCACTAATACTTAAATTAAATTCCTACCCTTTTCGAGAGTCAAATCCTTTGACATGGATTATCACAAGTAAATTCTTACCTGACCTTTGACCATACCAGATTAGTAAGAACTTATATCCGGTTTTCTCGAGTAGGTTAAAAACTTCTGCCTTAACACTTTCTCCATTTGTAATTGGATTACCATTCCTTAGACAGCTACATTCCCTGAATCTAAATTCTCTAATCTTTAGTTTTGTATTTCAGACCGGCCCTCTCTTAGTATATCTACCGAACTGTGTTCACTCCTTCCAGATGGGACACCATTTTGTTCGACATAGCCAATGAACACATCCATGGGCGGACCTCACAATCTCATCCTGCTGAAGCCAAAGATGTCCACCCCCTTCTTAAATGTAAACGGACCTTACCTATGGCTACCAAGACAGAACAGTTTGTATCCTGAAAAGGGAAGCACCCTTTCTCCCGGAGATGAAGACAAGCCCTTTACCCAGAGAAGGGAACTCATCCAACAACAAAGCAGTAACTACGAGAAATTTGTTCTTTGAGACTTTGACTTGTGCATCCCTCCAATTCGGTGTCTGTGAATAATTTAACGTTTATCAATAAGAATGTAACATTCCTGTGCGTATTTCTACCCTAACGAAAGAATGACATTTAATCTGAAAATTCTCCAAGTAATACCTTCCTCCATCAGTGGCATCTCTACGATTATCTAGAGTTTGGTCCTTCGAAGCCTACCCCCACCTTTTCCATCAACACTGACCAAATGAAGTTAGAGGACCAAGGGTGTACACGTTAGAAGGTACACGGTGATTAATGGGCCGTTGTATTTAGTGTCCCCTTTTTGATAGTGGAGTAAAAAATTTACCCCCTTTCTATAGGCCTCAATACCAGACTCCAAGAGAAGTGGTGTCCTAACAATTCCACCACAGAAGTCTTCAAAGCAGTCTTCAAGCATGAAATTTCTGAGGTAGGAAGTAAGCTTCACATCCAATGCTGCGTTGAACTATCAAGGCCAGTTTATAAGCTCTGTATCAAACCTTTGCAATCCTTGAACCTAGAGCTGCATCAGAGAAAGAAGGAAAACGGCATGGATGGGATTAAAGAAACTATTTCATTGCAGAGAAAATGCAGGAGCATCAAGATCACAATTTCTCACAGGGAAAGGCACTGCTCCAAATAGAATTGAGTCCGAAATCAATGAACACCACAAACCTAATTTCTGAGGGAGCGCATAAGCTTCACAAATTAGCCTGTTTTGAACGAGAGATAACCTTCCTGAAGAACTGACGTTAATCTGGCTGCAAAAAAATGGGAATCATAAGCTTCATGATATTCTGTGAAGCCTTATGGAAAATCTTTTATGTATTTAAAATTAGATTTTAAATTTTTCATACTTATATTTCTAAAGCTTTCTTCTATTAATTTTTTCTTTAATTAGTTTCGGAGTATCATCATATCTTTGTATAAAAAATTTCACTACCAATGGTTTCATATCAAAGTGCAAGTCCATCACTTAATATAGTCCTGAAGAGAGTTGTCGAAGTGAATCGAAACACGTGTAGACACCAAATAATAAATGGACAAACTTAAATGCATATTCCTTGTTATTCTGAAAACTATCTGGAGGGCAGTTTTGCTGGAGAGAAACTATCTTCAATCTTTGAACGCCATTATCTATTCATTTTAAACGTAAAGTAACATGCCAAAGTACCATATATATATATATATATATATATATATATATATATATATATATATATATATATATATATATATATATATATATATATATATATATATATATATATATATATATATATATATATATATATATATATATATATATATAAGATCACATAGTAATTAATAAAGAGAGAAGGAGCACTCTGAGAATGTAAGAAGCTATAGAGGTGCAGATATCGGTTGCGATCACCAACTCCTTATTGCCACATTGAAATTAAAACTGAAAGCACCCAACAGAAATGTAGATAGAATACCTAGGTTTGATATAACTAAGATTCTAGAAGATGAGCACAGAGAAACATTTTGCTATTGAATGTAGGTATCGATTTACAGTCTTAGAGACATTAAGAAACGAAGAGTAGATAATTAATGAAGAATGGCGTGATATTAAGAACACATATAAGTCAGTTGATAGTGAAGTGTTGGGACACGCAGTTAACAAGGAGAAAGCCATTGATATCATATGATAATTGGGATACTATATATATAAAAAAAAGAGAGACAAAAACAGAAATTGGTTGTTGACAGTTTTCGAGGAGGTAATGAAAATTACAAGGTAGAGCATGCTAAGTATTCCAGTATTGATGGTGAGGTCAAAAGAAAAGCCAGGAATGACTGGAGAGGGTATTTAGACAGGAAGGCAGTGGAAGCTGACAAAGCTATGAATTCTGGGAGTGGCTATGATGTAAGAATTGCTCATAGAATTATTAATGAAATCTCTACTGGGGCAAATAAGAAGCGTATACTCATCGAAAAGAGAGATGGATTTCTTAAAACAGAAATGAAGAAAGGGATCAATTTGACTGATATACCTGAAGCTGATGAAGACCTTGATGTGCCCATGAATTAATTCAACGTGTTTGAAGTCGAAGCTATTATTAAAAACTCAAGAGATGGAATAACTGCAGAGATGATTTTGGCCGAAAATGAAGTGACTTCCAGAATACTTACAAGATCGTTTTGTAGAATGTGGCATGAAAAGGCAAAACCTGATGAATGGGAGCTAGGAGTGTTGGTGAAAATGGAAAAAAAGGAGATCTGACCAATTGCAATAATTAGAGGCATCATACTTACTGTACGTCAGTTGTCATGAAACTATATAGTATGCTCATTCTAAAGAGACTATTGAGAAAGATTGATGAAAAGGATTTAGAAAAGGTAGAAGTTGTACTGACCAAATTTTAATTTATAGGACATGTTGTACAGCAATGCGTAAAATATACAGTAGAAATCCACTTTTGAGGGTATTTGTGTACTATGAAAAGGCCTTTGATAGTGTGCACCGGCAAATTTTGTGGAGAGCCCTGCATTATTATGGAGTTCCTCTTAAATAAATAAGTTTGATTTAGTCTGTTCAGAAGCATAGCAAGTGCAAAGTTAATGTTAGTGGTGTCCTATCAAACGAATTTCAAGTGTTCAGTTGTGTACACCAAGAGAATGTGTTGTCACCTATGTTGTTTATTCTCCTCATGGATTTTATAATGCATAGAACAGTTGAGGATGGCGGAGACGGATTGGAATGGATTGGTAATAGGAAATTAGCGGACCCAGGGTATGCTGATGATGCTGTCCTTATTAGCAAAACGCCAAGGGACTTGCAAAGCTTGCTTACCAGAATGCATGAAATATCACATAAGGTTGGGCTCAAGATAAATAGAAGAAAGACAGAGATGATGAGAACAAAGTATAAAATGGAAGATGAAATATCACTGGAAGGAGAAAGGATTGATAAGGTGGAATCATTTAAATATTTAGGAACTATGATCTTTAATACAGGGTCTTTAGGGTTGGAGCTTAGTGAAAGGTTGAAAAAAGTAAATCAGACAACGCCTAGGTTAAGTAAAATTTGCAAATCAAATTGCCTGAAATTACATATTAAACTCGGGCTATATATCAGTTTAGTGAGATCACTGTTACTGTATGGACATGAATTGTTGTATGACAAGGAAAAAAATATCCAACAGATTTTGTAGATTTGAGAACAAAGCCCTCAGAAGAATATTGGGAGATGAATTGCAGAACAGGTTAGAAATTAAACTATAAGAGAGATTACTCGAGTGCCATCATGGATGAGATCATATATGGAGATGGTTTGGGCATGCTCTTCGCACTCGCTCCCCAAGAGAGATTAGTTCATCAAACTTTCAACTGGGCACCACAAGGCATTAAAAGAGTTGGAAGACCCAGTCATACATGGCTGAGGACTATGAAGCGTGAGGCAGGAGATGATGAATGGAGAAGTATTGATTTAAAAGCTAAAGATAGAGACGACTGGTGAAATCTGAGGCACTTTGCGTCAAAAGGCGTGAGAGAAGATGATTATATATATATATATATATATATATATATATATATATATATATATATATATATATACATAATATTTTATATATATATATATATATATATATATAGAGAGAGAGAGAGAGAGAGAGAGAGAGAGAGAGAGAGAGAGAGAGAGAGAGAGAGAGACTTTTAAAACTGTCGTGTAGACATTCAAGACCATTTTCTTGCATTGGACTCAACAACAAATATTCTTTTACCGTAAAAATTTCCGATGATACATAGGAAACAATATGTATTATGTAATACTATCTTTTCAATATACTGTACTATTATCGTATCAGTTGTCATAGATCACATCTGTACGGTATGATACTTAGTTCTTTATTGGTATTAGCATGCCGGAACAAGGTCACTTATGACGTATTATCAATAGTTAAATTGATATGCAATTCTAACACACAAAAAAGTATCTTATTTTGTGATAAACCCATCTTTAATTCAACAAAGAAATTCTCATACCTAGTTCAATGCAATATCATCAATTGCATTTTTAGCACCAAATATAAACTCTTGTTACTCATTTCTTTTTATACAGCTTCACATTCCTACAAATCACGAAATGCATTTTTTAATCAGCTCGGGAATCCTGTCGCTTACTTAACAACTAATACTTTCATGAAACTCCGTCGTTTTTATAATGGATGTACTTTCTTGCTTTGATGCTCATACATTTAATGAGAAAGGGGTCATTCCCCATCATGTTCCAAAAGGTTCATTAAAGGAAGTTCCTCCTTTGCAGGGTAAATTGCATCGAGTTATCTTTCCAAATATCTTTTATGATATTTAGATAAATTTAAAATGAATAAATATAAAAATCTCACAGATAAAATTCAATTTTATTTTAAATATTGATAGTCAGCTTATAATAAAAAAAAGAAAACATTTTAAGTGCAAATGCATTATCTACATTGTTATGAAATCGTGCTTACTTTCTTAACTGAGAGAGAGAGAGAGAGAGAGAGAGAGAGAGAGAGAGAGAGAGAGAGAGAGAGAGAGAGATGAGGTTCCTTGCAACACTTGCCAGATTCATTTCCACGGTTGGCTTCAAACCTCTTAATGAAGATGGAAAGACACGCCTCTCTACCCACTGATGTATCAATCTCTCTTCATCTTCATTGATTCGCATACTTTGTCTGTGTTACTATTAATGAATTCGACATGTGACAATAACTGCTCAAATTAAAAACAATGTTTTCACTAAAACCATGAATTTTTTTTTTCTTGGATTTCAATGTTTTGTAATTTCTAAGCTTAGATTAGGGATCTATTTTAAACTATTTAAAGACCTGACGTAACGATTATAAGTACAAAAAATAAGACACGTTGCGTATAACAAGGTATTTTCAACGTACGATTAATCAATATTCTTTTTTTTTCTAAACCTCTTTAATCAATGAGAAAATAATTAGCCAAGACAGCTACACTTTATAAAGTCGTGCTTTACAGCATTAACAACTTTGATTAGTGGAGATATTTTTGATCAAATTTAAAAGTAATTTAGTGCCACCTGTAAGGGAATTATAATATTTGTTTTTTTTTTTCGATTCGCGTTCCAGTAGCATTCAAAAGTAATGCAATATATAATTTGCATATACTCTAAATGTCTATTATGAGACACTTTCCAATAGGGGCTATTCATTCACATAAGAGCAAAGAAATAAGGACTACTGCCTCCAGCAATTATCTGGAATATATACAAAACCTTGATATATTTTACATCAATTTTAGAAGTTTTATTAATGCCATGAATCTATAAAGGATCTTGCAGTTAAGAATATTACGACTAAAATTCAACAATGGAATAGAATAAAATCAAAACGTGGAATAAGAAGCGTTCGGATATGTAAAAGATTAGAGTTGGGGAAAGGACTGACCTGAATACTTTTAGGTGGGTTGGTCATGTGGAAAGAATTGCGGGTAATACGCTAGTAAAAAGTATGTATAATTCGTAAGAGCGAATAGCTAGGAGGGGAGACGATGCCGCGAAGTTACTAAATAGATAGATAGGGCCTTCAATTCCAGGAAGCACAATAGTTCGTGCTGGATAGGAGTGAAGGGCCCCGTGTATGGAGAGTGGTTCTTTTCACTGATAATAAGCCCTGGGTGTAAGTGTATGAAGCGGATAATTTTATTGTTTCGGTGCTTTATCCAAAAGTCAGTACTTGCATGTGGTAATGACTAATATGACGATTTCTCTCTGAGCATAACCCTGTTAGCAGAAACTGCTTAGTGCTGAAAAAAGAAAACTATTAATTAAGATGTTGATGGACACCATAATGACTAAATGGTGTTTTTGGATCTTAAAACGTTACTTTTCATATCATAAATGCATGATATGTGGTTTGGCTTTGGAAAAAATTTATGTTACCTATGAAGATAGTACTACTGTCTTTGCATCAGTTCCATCTCCTGAATGTAGCCCCGCTATTGCTGAATCCCTTAATAGACATCCTTTTTTCAAACATAGACGATGGTTCTATTCTTAGCATCATTATTGAATTTTTAATAGACTACAAAAAGCAATTGTTGATGGGCACCATATGAACTATAGGAATGTTATATCCTGTGTTCCTAAGGGTATTGTCCCCGGCCCATTACTTTTCATATCACACATGCATGATGAGGTTTGACTTTGAAAACAATTTTGTTGCCTATGAAGATGCTACTACTGTCTTTGCATCAGTTCTATCTCCTGAAGGTATCCCTGCTATTGCTGAATCCTTTAATAGAGATCTTGTTTTAAAACTTAGAAGATGGTTCTATTCTAAGCATCATTATTGAATTTTTAAGTAATAGACTACAAAAGGCAATTGTTGATGGGCACCATAGGAATAAATTTTATACCCTGTGTTCCTCAGGCTAGTGTCCTCGATCCATTACTTTTCATAATATACATGCATGATATGTGGTTTGGCTTTGAAAACAGTTTTGTTGCCTATGAAGATGGTACTACCGTCTTTGCATCAGTTCCATATCCTGCTATTGCTGAATGCCTTAATAGAGATCTTGTTTTAAAACTTAAAAGATGGTTCTATTCTTAACATCATTATTGAACTTTAAAGTAATAGACTACAAAAAGCAATAGTTGATGGACACCACAGGGAGTATAAGAATGTTATATCCTATGTTTCCCAGGGTAGTGTCCTCGGCCCATCACTTTTCACTTTGAAAACAAGTTTGTTGAATATACTGATGACGTTACTGTCTTCAAATCAATTCCACCTCCTGAATATGGACCTCTAGTATAGATCTAATATAGATCTAGCTAAGATTAATGCATGCTGTAAATTATTGGAGATGAAGTTGAACTATAATAAGAGTATGATTGTAAGTAGGTTGAGGGCAGCAGCAGCTCCTCAATATCCAGATCTTTTATTGTCACAATGTCTCTTTAACTGTTTACAACTCATTTAAAATTCGAAACAATTGGTCTATTTCTCCTTTAACTGCACAAAAACGTGACATGTAGGGAAGAATTTTTTATCAATCTAACCTGAGGAAAAGTTTTAATTCTTTAATTCTACCATGTTTTACATATTTTCATCCTGCAACGTCTTCAGCTTCTAACTTTCATCTTAATTTATTGGACAAAAACTATCTGTCTATTGAATTTCTTAGCCCTAATGTATAAGATTTGTCATGATATGACCATCCTTTGCATTCGGATCCTCCCAAACTGTAACATTCAGTAAGTAATACTAGTTATACAGTTCATACTAAGAGTCTTACCTTCTCCATCAAAAGACTCGAGAGTACACGTTATCTTATAAGTTTTATTCCAGCTGTGACGATCTTATGTAAATAAACTTTCTAATTTTGGGGGTGAATCGATTAATTTTCAGAAGTTCAAAATTGTAGCAAAATTTTTGTTGTTGAATAGGCTGACATAAGTTTCTTTGCAAAGTTTATGTATGACTGATCAATTTAAAGTTGTTACTGATCTTAATAGGTTTTATCATTTATTACTATATCTAATTTATAGTTTATTAGTTTTTTTCTCTATTTCCATTCAACATCGGGCTGCTTCCCCTGTTAGAGCCCGTAAGTTTATAGCATTCTGCTTTTTCAATTATGGTTGTAGCTTGACTAATAGCAGTAATATTAAACTAAGCCTCCAATTATGATTTCCAGACGCAATTCCAGTAAGGGCCTGAGGATGTGGTTTTTATAATCCGTTGGGTTTGGCTGCATAAGCCCGAGTTCTTGGTTCTATTAGCATTCAGATTCAAAGCCACTACAGACTTATAATTCAATTCAACTACTTTAGTTGTTATAGTACGTGCGTATATACATTAAGTACAAACAATGGATATATTTACATGTAATGGATATATGTATATACAATGGTTTTATCTCAAGGAAAATGTGTATATGCATATAAATGAATGTAATTCCTATAATGTAAATGCAACTCGTATTCTTTCAGTTTGATATACGTTTTCTGGTGATTTATATTACATTTAATTATCAGCGGAGCTTGAAGAGGACAATGCGTCACAAATATTTAAAAGGTTAGTTCAAAGGTGTAACCAAAATACATAACACATCAGGGAATCTTATTTCTTTCTTCCATTCGGCATCAATGACCTTAGATGTCAGGATGCCTGAAAACTTTAAATCAATCTATCTTTCTTCCATACCGCACAAATGCAAATTCAATCGTACTGTCTCCTAAAACTAAACTGTGTAAAAGAAAAATATATAGTATAAACTCAATTATTAATAATATTATGGATATTACTGTTGCTGTTACGTGATGACAAAAACTACAAAAAATCCACAACTTAAATTTCATGTTGTGCAGGGAGGTTTTCAAAATGAGTAATTAGCCTCTTCAATATGGAAGAATATTGTATCCAATATCATCATAATCATTATCATCCATAATCTAACCAAACCAGTGATTTATAATCTCAACAGTCATACTGTTAAATGAATGGCTGATGTGTAAGTATTGTATACATACATATACAAATTCTTTATATATATACATATATATACACATACACACACATATATATACAGTATATATATATATATATATATATATATATATATATATATATATATATATATATATGGCTGGCAAATCACATAACCTCCAAAGTTCTAAATTCACCTGTTATTTCTACATAAATCTATTATACCTGAAAATTAATACCCAAGCTCTGAGAAATTATGCAACTCCCAGATGGCAATAAATAAAAAAGACTCAATATCCAAAGGTCTCTTCCGTACACTCAAAACAAAACTGGGTAATAAGTTATTAAGAACTTTTCAAAACAACCTCTTACTTTGGTTCTTAGTCAGGGATTATGAGCAAGGTCTATTAAGAAATATTGGTGATCAAAATAATACACATTATACAAAAACCAATATGCTCTACAAAAATTACAACTTTATTACAGAAAATTATCACCAAAATGAATCACTCCAAATATTAAATCTGAATAAAACCTTAGACTAAGACAAGAAAAAGATAATTATGAAAATTACACAATCACTCGTTTCCCTGGAAATTAATTTACAAAAATATTTAATCTTGATAATCAATGACATTAGTCAACCTTTAACACTCTAATGATTGAAGTCTTAGTGAATTTTACGTAAAAGTAACTGATACACTTGCGTGTTTTAGCTCACACGAGGTTTCCGAACAGATAGCAATATAAATACGCTTTATTGTTTTAACCTAAATTTCACAGGGCCAGTTACAAAAATTTACATAATACCAGCAAGTACAATAACACAATACATTTGAAATCACATTCAAAGTTTCATTAAAGTTTGAACACAGTACACACGTTATATGTTGGGAAAAAAGTTATTCCCTTTGGAGAGGGCACACACTCGAGGCACTTGAGGAGAGAGGATGTTGGCTCTTTCACAGGGACAGGCTGAATCTCTTCTGCTGCTTTCGATTTCCTACGGGCACATATATATGGACTTACTTATTCCAGATAATTCTAAATAGAATCTTCTAGTGGCGTGAGGGCACGGCTTAGCAGCGTAAGGTTGCCAAAGAGACAAGTAAAACAGGGGATCAAACCTTGCTTGCAAGGAAACCCTCTCTCAGCCAACTCTGCCCACCAACCTTCTTGAAACATTTAAAAAAAGATATAACTAACGCTGAAGTTTTCAAGAACATTCTAAACACATGAAAATATAAACATGACGTAATACCTCGTAAACATGACGTAAGCCCTCATTTTCAAACCTCGCATGATTTGTACAGGATACTTAGATTACATAAGACTTCATAACAAAATACGTGAAATAAAAAGTTAATTTTTAAAAATAACGTAAATTTACATACACTGACTTGAATGACAAATACAACAAAATGAATGACCAAAGTCTTATGCAATATACATACAACTACTTAAACCTAAAAGAGAAGAGCTCACTTTACGAGCTGGTTACACACCTCATAAATGATACAGAAATAAAATATATGAATAAAATATTTACTCTACACTAGACCAGCTTTGTAAGAAATTATATATATATGTATATATATATACTGTATATATATATATATATATATATATATATATATATATATATATATAGTCAATGCTAGACGAGTATCCTGGACCAGGGTTCGAAACCCGGCTGGTCAGATACTATAATCTTTGAGTGGTTTTGCCTGGGGCTCTAATCTCGAGGTTGTTAAGAGAATCCAGACTTTAATGTATTAATATATATGGCTTATTTGAAATATGAAAAACACGTTTTAATGTGCAAAATTTATTATTAATTGAATGCCAAGTCACAAACCTACCAATTAGCTACCATGGTGAAAATGGGTTGATTTCAATTCTAAGTACAAAAAACCTGAATTCGAAAAGTATATATATATATATATATATATATATATATATATATATATATATATATATACAAAGAACTGCCATTGACTTTTATCTTTCTTTGTGGCTAAGTGGTATGGTCAATGTCATACAAGTATCCTGGACCAGGGTTTGAAACCCGGCCGGTCAGATAGGATAGTCTTTGAGTGATTACGCCTGGGGCTCTGATCTCGAGGTCGTTAAGAGAATTCAGACTTTAATGTATTAATGTATATAGCTTGTTTAAAATCTGAAAAACACGTTTAAATGTGCAAAATTTATCATTAATCGAATGCCAAGTCACAAACCTACCAATTAGCTACCATGGTGAAGATGGGTTGATTTCAATTCTTTGTACAAAAAACCTGAATTCGACAGGTATATGTACAGAAGAATTGAAATAGACTTTTATCTATCTTCGTGGCTAAGTGGTATGGTCAATGTCATACAAGAATCCTGGACCAGGGTTCGAAACCCGGCCAGTCAGATACTATAGTCTTTGAGTGATTTTGCCTGGGGTTCTGATCTCGAGGTCGTTAAGAGAATCCAGACTTTAATGTATTAATATATATGGCTTATTTGAAACATGAAAAACATGTTTAAATGTGCAAAATTTATATATATATATATATATATATATATATATATATATATATATATGTATATTATATGTATATTATATATATACATATATATATATAGCGTTCGATCCCAAGTATGAGGTAGAAATTTATTTCTATTTGAACACGATGTTGTGTTGATATTTATCCATATTGACTCATTAGGGGTAATTTGAATGAATTACTACCAATTGTGTCACGTGGTGGGCCGGGGAAATCGGGTAAAACTCGCTGGTAAGAGACTGATGTCTCGCCAGGTAAATCCTCGGACGGCTAGATTAGCGTCAGGTTCGGATTTCCTTTTATGGCCTCTCGTGGCATGGTTGGTTTCGACCTGGCCTTTCATTAGAAGGGGCTAGCGTTCGATCCCAAGTATGAGGTAGAAATTTATTTCTATTTGAACACGATGTTGTGTTGATATTTATCCATATTGACTCATTAGGGGTAATTTGAATGAATTACTACCAATTGTGTCACGTGGTGGGCCGGGGAAATCGGGTAAAACTCGCTGGTAAGAGACTGATGTCTCGCCAGGTAAATCCTCGGACAGCTAGATTAGCGTCAGGTTCGGATTTCCTTTTATGGCCTCTCGTGGCATGGTTGGTTTCGACCTGGCCTTTCATTAGAAGGGGCTAGCGTTCGATCCCAAGTATGAGGTAGAAATTTATTTCTATTTGAACACGATGTTGTGTTGATATTTATCCATTTATATATATATATATATATATATATATATATATATATATATATATATATATATATATATACAGGTTGTGGGTATAGGACAGCTTTCTGGTCTGTAAACTTTGGTTTTTGGAAGGAGGAAAGCATGTATTTTCTTTTACTTAGTCCTATTTTTCATGCTTATACATTTCAAAATGTTGGAATTCCTATCTATGGCCGGAAAATTTTATCTTTTGCATGTCTCAATATCAAATTCGATACTGCAAGTAAAAAATGGCTGTAAGATAAGCACATGGATATAGGGATTCCAAAAGTGTATCAAGAACATGATTTCCAGTCATACGCACCTCAAGCTTGTGATTTCTACGTTGTTTTCACTGTAGCATTACTAATGGTGAGGGAGGTGTGTATTTGGTAAATTTTGCATATATAATTGTAAAATTATTCATTAAACAATGAATTTAGCATACTATATTACATTTCTATATCAACTGCATCGCTGTCAGTTCGTATGCCAAAAGGTCAGTCTAGGAAGACACCACTGACTTTACAAGTACGAAGTTTCAAGCACATCACCTCAAGTGTATTAACACACTTGCAATTGTCCTCTTCAAAGGTCAACCTCCACCACTTTCATCACTTTGTGGCAATCTACAAGATGGGTTATGGCCCTATTACTGCAATAGATACTGGGAGAGCAGATCGAGCATCATAGTAAATGTCTTCATTGAGCACTCAAGTTCTGAAGGAACATGCAAATGCCTACCAACACAACTTGGAAGAGCCCTTATTGATGCCTTCTGAGAATCAAAGGTCCTTCTACCTATTTCAGGTATTTTCATGTGCAGACTATAGGACAATACCAGTCAGTACATCTCATTCAGCATATGAACAAGCATTGTGGCCAACAGTGAAAACCCAATAACGAGTCACAACAGCACCTTAGATGTTACACTCTCTAAATTCCTTCATGAGAACAGCAGAGGAATAGATGCCATTTTTGTATTTACACAAGGTTACCGTGTATGATCACACAGATGAAATCACAATTAGGTTGTTAATCCTACACTACATAGATATGGACAAATCACAAACCACTTATAAAGACAGTTCCTCCCAATGCCTTACCACTGGCTGAACTATGAGCTGAATGAATTTTACCTAACCTGGCATTGTATGACATAGAAATACAAAGCAACCACAGTTGACCACTTCAGTGAACGAATCATATTTATCGACTGTCAGTTGAAAAAAACCTTAGTATATTTGTATCAAAATATTTCGACCTGTGACCCATTCCTAATGCAAATAAAGAATGGACTCTACTGTTAATCAAGGTATTAGAGTGGAGTCTCATTAAAAAATAAAGCCTATCCTTCTTCTATCTCAAATCAATCACACTCACCCAGTCATCAAAACTACCACAATTAACTTTCTTAAACCAACGGTCACACGAATCATCAGAAAAAAAATCCCTTATCACCATACAAGTCAATGTGCTTGTAGAATCTGAATGCTTGTGACTAGTGCCAAAAAATCTGTGCCTTATGTTTTGAAGGAAAGCTAAAACTACAATTTACACTACAGTCATAGGTGTTGCTGAACAGTGATACTTCTGCAAAACAAAGTACAGAAGTAAGGTTTTCCTGACCTATACCAACTAAAAAATTAGGGAAAAGTTCTCAATGTAGGTCTCAAATTCTGTTACCTGTAACAACCACTATTCTACAGGACATGCAAAAATCATTATTTGGCATCTCTACAATTCTTGTCACCAAACATTTTCTACATTGAATCCTTCAGGAAGGTCACTAGATTTAATAGTCACAACTAAAGACCTCTGCCTCAAAAACCATGGTTGCCTGTAATTAGTAACAGATTAATTACCATGTTTACCTTGTCTATGGTCCAGCACCATTTCCTTCATTAACTTTAATATAAACAGTGATCAATTGCAAGCCTGAATCTTCCTTAACGTTGATTTAAAATAATTTCTAACCATTAGAGAGTTGTGCATCAATTATCACTGTACCAGATTTTGCATCAACTAAGGATGCCCAGTAATCCTTGTGTATCTAATATCTGATCTTGATACCTTTAGAGAAAACTAATGTTCCTCGACTTATGACATGGCATACCTTCAACCCCAGGTAGGCAAATGGTGCTGGTATTCTGTTACATGGAGAAAGCAATCTACCCTCACAGAGGCCTCACCCTGTGATGGTGACTGTTCAATTATTTCCTCATATGGGGAGAAAAACATTTTAATGGTATTATATTACCTTGCCCTTCAGGACATTAAGAAAGGCCCCATTAGCTTTAACCGTGTGTAAGTTAACAGGCCCCAAATTTGGAACCAGGCGCAGGTGCAAAGCAATTTTTCCCAGGTTTCATCCTGTTGCTTTGTCTGTGGCGTCGTTCTCGAGGTGCGCCACATAAGATTTTGTTATGATACAACAGGTGTAGGACGCACAAGTTGGAGCTTCAGATACTTGCAGAGATGTAGCTCTTCAAATTTTTTTTTATCTCAATTTTGGTACCACACTACTAAACTGTGTTGAAATTTCAATTTCGTATGCTTTTACATTTCGCTAAATATATCAGAGTGATATTTATGAAAGTTAAAGGTATTTTCACTGTACATTGGTGAATAGTGTCGCTATGCAGTGATGTAGCCATCTTTGTGCTAGGCTGCCGGATGTTCAAGTATATAGGGGGAAAACTAATAAAAAAAAAATCCAACTTTTCAGGTTGGCAAAATGCAGAAGAAATTCCCTTTTGAGAAAAGACTCGACGAGATTTTGGAATCTCTTAGTGATTTTAATAATATTGAGTGTGGTGATGACACGTGTTTTTATCAGAAATATAGTGACGTGCCCCAGGGGGACACCATCGACCAGGGAATTGTAAGCAATTTTTCCCACTCAGCACTCTCCTATTCGACCCCAACTAGCACCTCTTCGGAAAGTGACCCTCCATTTCACCTTTCTTCTCATTTTCAAAGCAAGAAGAGGATACAATTCCCTATTAAGAAGGTTAAGATGCCTGTACCATGCGACGATGGTGTGACGACAATGATGTAGATGACCCTCCCATGACCTTGACCCCCTTCAGGAGCCCGTCAAGGAAGGTCCTCATCTCCACCAGTGTGCCATCAATCAGTGCTACTAGAGCGTTGCCACCCCATTGCCTTTTTCAAGTGGTACCCCACTGCCTTCAACAAGTGCCACCCCAGTGCTTCATCTAGTGCCACGCCAGTGCCCATTTTCACCCCGTCACAGATTTGATGTTTTTCAGCCTAGGACCTTGACAATTGACATGAATGCTGCCATGCCATTCCACTTTATTATGCAGTTCGCCAAAGTTACTTATGAATAATGTAAATATTTTCTACAGATTATTTTTTATATATTTATACTTTTATATACTTATTTTTCTAAATTTTCCAAATTAAATATTTAAAATGATTTGTTTTTAATTTACTTCTACCATAATATTGAGGAATGAATATTGTTAAATAAGAAACTTAAGGATTTGAAATATATTTATTAATAAGGAAGTTATATGGTCCGAAAGTTGAGGTCTCATTTATGGTACCACATTGGTAATGGCGTACCCGCTTTGGAACTTAACCAACCCAGGGTTAAGATGGCTGTGGGAAAAAAAAACTTGTCCCCGAGGAGAAATTATGCAAGAACTCCACATTCCACTGCCATTGTTTGGTAATCTTTGAATAGTACATACATTAAGATTTTATTTAAGATGTTAAAAGTCACTGGAGAGGAGTGGCATAAACCACTAATCCCCTCGACAATCACTTAACTTAAGATAGCGTTTAATGTCAGCAGTCAAAAGGGCCATGATAGATGTTCCTCAATCGTTGCATGCACACCAGGCCTAATCTTATTATATAACTTTTGAGATATATTGACGAGTATCCACAAAAGGAAAATTTGAGTTTTGAAACATCCTAGTCCCATTGCGCCTTTTAGCATCTTTCTTTGGTTCACCTCCCATTGTCTCGAAGAAATGAAGGCCTTTTGATTTAAGGTCAACCTTTATATAATACCTTGTTAAAACATCTTACTCATCCAAACAATCCAGAGCCATTTGGATACAAGCGAGACCGTCGCCCTCAAGAACTGTATGTACTCGAGATAACGTCAAGTTCTCATACAATTCAGCTGAGCCACTTATTGACGTGGTCCCTTTAGTTAAAATTATTCTCTAATAAGCACTTTACTATAAGACAAATGAACACACAAGATCATACAATTACAAGCAATATACACACGCAAACACACACACGCATATATATATATATATATTTATTTATATATATATATATATATATATATATATATATAATCATGTTGTTTCGTATTTTAGAAGGCAGTTTGAAAAGTTGAAAGCTAAAATGGGAACCCTAGAAAAATATCTACAAACTAAGGTAAATCAAATTAATATTCTATTATCATGAAGGTTTTCGTTCATGGTGTCTGATTACTTTCCATTATTAAGATCTTTATGAATTGCTAACACAAAATTTTTCAAACTATGATAAATATTTGTTTACTTTCTAAGTCCATAAAACCCGTAATATAAGAGTTCATGCTACCTGTTCTCTACATAACACACGTATTTAATTTTGAATAGGTCTGTGTGTGAGTGTAAGGAATGGTAAGAGGGGCTAAGAAAATTTACTGACAATGTCTCTTTCTGAGCCAACCTATTTTAACAAACAACTTCTTGGAAGGGGGCATCAACACTTCCTACAAACTTTCTCGTTTCCCGTTTACAGTGTTCAAGAAACTAATGCAGGAAGTCGGGTCATTAGAGGTTTAGACAACATTTGATCTTTCGTTGGTACAGTTATAAAAAAAGAACATTATTCATCCTCTGCTAAGTGGTGCCATACAGTTCGGTCTCTCAATCATTTTCTTTCCCAAATCTACATTAAGTATTACTCTGGAGAAAATAGCAAACTAATACTATGACTAATTACAGGTACATAAATGTTATACTATATTTTCTTTTGTCTCTAAATATAATCTCTTCCCATAATGACAACTAGTTTGTAATTACCTACCCTTTTAATGTTTCCAGAACTACACGGAACTTTCTATATTCCTAACTTTGTATGCCGTGTAACTGCACTTTCAGAGTAAATCGAGTTAACTATACTATTTCCACAGAGGAGAAAATGGAAAGCAAGGTAATTTCCATAAAATATCTTCCCCTAACTTTGTTCTTTCAGAACATATTTTCTGAAGAACTTTTAAAAATAGGTTAGGTCCTATATTTTAATCATATTTCTTTATTGGCTAATTTTATACCAGAATATTTTCATTCTCCACTGCCATTCCTATCTTATCTTTTTTTTTAAGACTTTTGTGACTGAAATACATATAAGGACAATATATTTTTCAGTGATACGATAATTCTTCACCATCTTTCAGACAAGATTCTTCACTTGAAGAATTCAAATTATTTGAAAAAAATCATCCTATTTTAACGATGTTTGAATTCATCTCAAGAGAGCAGTAGATCAAAAGAGTGACAGACCAATTTCTCCCTTTTTCATTGCAGCACAAAACATCGAAATGGTTGTCACAGTTAAACGCCATTCTATAACCCGACGGCCTTCCATCTTCAGACACATGTCCTAGTTGCTAACCTAAGCATCCTCACAAAAGATAGGCATTTTGGTTAGAAAATAGAAGTGATTTTAATAGGGAAACTATCAACAACGAATATTAATCCATTGCATAATAAGTGCCTATTGAAACTTGACTGAAATATCAACCACGGGGTATTTGAGTATTTTCCAGCAACTCTTCGAATTTATGCAAATACATTTCGCATCGAGGCGAGAAAGACGAGAGCAAGAGCTCACTTTACTCTGATAATGGCGTTGTTGACAAAAAGTTAGCTTTTAATCTGCCTGGACGAAATTGAACTGTCAGTCACCGTAGACCACATTTATCTCTCGCATTGCACGACGTTTAAACAGAAGCACACACATATGAACGCACACATTACCAAAAAGGAGAGACATGCATAATGCTGACAATTTGAATTTCAATAAGCTTTTCTGCATATAGCAATCAGTGTAAAAATAGTTTTACATAGTTTGCCAGACAAGTATTACCTCCATTGTTTAGGGAAATACTAAATTACTTAATATGTATCTATTGCAGACTTATCTGACAAAAGAAAATAATCCACAATGCATAAAAGTTTGTGTGTTTGTGTTGAGGGTTAGTGCAAAGCTTACAATACCACAATTTCTTATATTGCGATCCTTTCTCATACAAATTAACAATAGTCGTCCATTTTTATGATTGGAATCACTTCTATAGGACCTTAAATTATATTAAAAAAATATATATCAAAATTTGAGTTATAAACAATAATGTTCATTCTATACAATCATATAAAAAAGCGTTCAAGTATCTTATTAACACCTGATAAAGAAAATTTTACGAATACTGTACAATACAAATCTCTAACGCCACAACAGTAAATAATCTACAGTATTGTGATAAACAAATTGGAAAGAGCTGAACAAAATCTGATTTTATCAGAATAGATACGCAGAAAAGTTATCAGAGTTATCGGTGTCTAGTTGGATATTTTTATCTGTGGAATACACAGAATTAACAAAAACCTTAAGTTACTTCACTAAAGAGGAACTAAAATCGACTCCATACAAGAAAAGAAAAAAGTAAGTGAATATGCGCATATATCTCCGTAAAAAAATTCGGCTAGGAAAAATATTTACGTTCAAAATAACTTATAGCCAAGTCTGTTGGATACGGTATTACTTTTACCATCAGTTCAGACTTTGGATTGAAGTTAAAAGAATAAAGGAGTCTGAAGAAACCGACTGAAATAATTCCCAAGACATTTAATCACATACCAACGCTTGCAAAATCAGCTTTAGACCAAATGGAATGTTGCAAACTATAATTTTCTGGATCAACGCTCTTTAGTTATCTTACTGAAGTTATTTCATGAACTACATCATTTGGGTTTGCTGAAGAAAATGAGAAATTTATAAGGCATGCAAATTTCTTGAAATTAGAATAGTCATATTGAATAAAAGAAACTCATCTCCATGCAATCACATATCTTCAAATGAATAAGATTGCTTAAATAAATTCTGTTACTTAAATTCTATAAGCCAAAATTGTACCATGTTCACTTATATGTTAGTCAAAATATGGAAAATAAATCTGGCAAAAGGAAAAAAAAAAAAAAAAACCGCCACCTCCCAAATTTGGGGTCGATAAAAGTGGATCGATGAACCAGCGATACCACAAGGGTCCATAAAAAAAATTACGCAATAGATATCCGGCACAAAAACCTAATCTGGTATCCCATAAAAGTGCATTAGCCTGTAACAAGGCAGAGGTTATGACATGTCAAGATCGTAAAGTGGCGTCCATTTACAAAGAGGTCCTTTACATTGCCTGGGAGCTATTTATCTCTCCAGAGAAGTTGGCAGAAGAGCTTCGATGCCATACTACAACACGTAGCAGCTCATTACGAGTTAAGAATTATTTTAAAGGAACTTAGTTCCACGTTCTATTTATTTTTTCGTAAATTTTACTTCGTCTTATTTATGAATGAGCAAAAATATTTTTTCCGTTAGACAAAAAGAAAAAAAAAAAAAAAAAACAGGCAAATATACTGAAAAGGAAATGCTGGCTGGGGAACTATGCCATCTAATCCATTCATTCCACCACATAAAATGTGTCGAATTATAGTCATTTTCAAATTTACTGACTAATTTTCTTAAATAACTAAGATTTTTAACTCAAGAGGTAACAGCGATTGGGTGAATTACTGAGTTGTTATTTATATATGGACATAAATTCTCATCCGTCCCAGTTTCCCCAAAACTACACGAATTTACAATATGATGACAATCATATATTTCATTTATTTATATTAGTCCAATATGGCAAACTAAGTAACACATTACTTGCCTTCGGATTAAATAAATATAGAACACAATATGAAGAACTAAAGATGTGCTCTCCTTTTGGAAGAACCAAAATTAGAATGTTATTGCCAGTCTGTAACATCCTCACTCAAATCGTGTATTGCCCGTTAAATGTTTTCATATAGAAACAACACTTGTGCGCCAAAATTCCCCAACGCATAAAATTTGTTCTCTGAAATGTTAACCTCACCATTGTATTATAGTCAGTCTATATAAACAAGTTACAATCCCGACAATCGCACTAACAATCGACGTTCTAACAGCTATAATTATATGTCTGCAGGTGGCAAAGAGTATTATAAAAACATATTATATAATTTTCCGTGAATTACAAATGCTATTGCTAAGTTACTAGTCTTTAAAATCAAACTGATTATACACCAAAATTAGATAATCAAAAAAGATTCAAGTTACTCATAAAGCTTTGATTCCTGGGGAACAAACAATGAAATGACGGAATTCTAGTTATTATTAAAAACATATGATGGTGTCTTCAAGCTTGGAGTCATTACATTTTTCTATGAAGGTTTCCTAGTAGGTTATAACGCACTTGGATTTCTTTAAAAGGAGTCAAAGTTATAATCGTTTGCCACAATCCTTACAAAATTTCTACCTAAATACATTATGTTTTCTGCAGGTGGGGTCTACGTGATCAACGTAATGAAAGATATCGGCAAAATACCATCTGTACCTCTAGGATCAAAAGAACGCCGACAATCAGGGGAAATATTTCGTCAGATTAATATTATTATTATTATTATTATTATTATTAGCAAAGCTACAACCCTAGTGGGACAAGCAGAATGCTTTAAACCAAAGGGCTTCAACATGGAAAATAACTCACTGAGGAAAGGAAATAAGAAAATATACTATGAGTTTAAGAATATTACAATAAATCTATTATATATAAACTATAAAAACTTCAAAATAACAAGAGGAAGAGAAATTAGACAGAATAGTGTGCTCGAGTGTACCCTCAAGCAAGAGAACTCTATCCCAAGACAGTGAAAGACTATGGTACAGAGGCTATGGCACTACCCAAGACTAGCGAACAATGGTTTGATTTTGGAGTGTCCCTCTCCTAGAAGAGAAGCTAGCCACAGCTAAAGAGTCTATTGGACCTTTATCAAGAGGAAAGTAGAGACTGAACAATTACATTGCAGTAGTTAACCCTTTGAGCAAAGAAGAATTGTTTGGGAATCTCAGTGTTGTCAGATATATGAGGACAGAGGAGAATGTGGAAAGAATAGGCTAGACTATTCGATGTATGTGTAGGCAAAGGAAAAAGGAGCCGTAAGCAGAGAGAGGGATCCTACATAATATTGTCTGGCCAGTCAAAGGACGCAGAGTCTAGCAGTAGTATCAAAACTGAGAATCACACCTAAAATTTTAAGTCATACAGAGTTAAAGAGACATTATCAATGTCCGAGATCCGGATGTTGAGTAGCCGCTGTCCTTGACCTTCTTGCAATCATACTTTGAGTTTTGTTAGGGTTCAACTTCATAACTCATAATTTGCACAGTGCACTAATTTTAGCTAGATCTCTATTAACGGATTCAACAACCCCAGATCTACCTCAAGGAGATAGAATTATGCAAAGAGCGTGGCATCATCTGTATATGAAACAAGCTAGTTTTCTAGGCCATACCATATGTCATGTGTAAATGGGATGAAAAGTAATAGGCCAAGAACACTTCTCTGAGGAACACCAGATATCACTATGGTGCCCATCAACAACTCTTTGCCATCTATTTCTTAAAAATTCAACAAAGATGCTAAGAAATGACCTACCCACCCACTCCCAATCAGTTGGACTTTAGCTACTACAAACACATTTACATAGAGGAGTAACATTACCAATTCTCCAACAAGTGCTAAAAGCTCCTCTTCTTCCTAACTCGCACAAAATAACAGATAACTTTGGAGCTAAGAAATTTGCAATCTTAATAAAAAAGGAAAAATAACCTTTGGGTCTACATCTCCATAAGCACCAAGGTCCATCAAGAGGGCTTCAATTTCACAAGATCGAAAAGCTACATTAGTTAGTTTAGCCCCAGGAAAACATTACTCATTACTCTGCTTACTGTCAAACACATCAGCCAAAAGGGTTGCCTTTTCCTTTGGACAGTGAGTGATTGAGCAATCTGGTTCAAGTACAGGGGGAAATGTAACATCTACACTAGAGAAGGCAGATTTAGGGGTAGTCCACCACTTATGTTCCTGTTTTATACCAAAATGGGTTTCTTTTATGGTTAAATTGTATTCCTTTTCAGTTGAAACCTAAACTCTCTGAGCAAAAGCTCTAAGCTGAGTATAGTTATTCCAAGTAAAATCTGATCTGTTACTCCAAAGATGACTGTCCTTCTGCTTCTCCAAATAAGCATGTCTACAATCATCATTGAACCACGGTTTGTCCTTCACTCGGTACCTCGGCACATGAGAAGGGCTATGCCTATCAATTATGTTGACTAGAATCTCATTCAAAGGGAAAACAGGATCAATACTGGTATACAATTGTGACCAATTCAAGCTCAAAAGATCACTCAAAATCCCCTTCCAGTCTGCTTGAGATTTCATATAAATCTTACACGAGTATGATATATCAGGGACAGGCTGCTCAGTCTTCACTACAAATAGAATAAGAGCATGACCAGATGTCCCAACTGGAGAACCAACCTTATTTGTTATAATGCCAGGGGAGTCAGTGTATATGTTCCAAGCAGTTACCAGACCTGTGAGTAGCTTCACTTATGATTTGCTCACAGCCTGATTCAGAGGCAAAGTCTACAGCTCAGTAGGAGAAACTGAATTTAACCACTCCCTATGTGTATTGAAATCACCAACAAAGATAAAAGAGGCCTTTCTATTAAAATTGGCCTTAATGGTGAGAAGACAATCAAAGATAGAATCATCCATGTCTGGATTCCGCTAGATCGAACACAAATTGAAATTGTTACACCTGCCACAAACTTTTATTACCTGAATCTAATGACATCAACATTCATAGCAGGTCTTATGAGAAGCAGAGGACTCAGTCCTAATATACACTGCCATTCCCCTTGCCCTACGAATGGCATCCTGTTGCAAAAATTATTGGCTTCTTAAAACCAGTTATAAGGAGCTCAGATGAGTGCCTCATATTAGAAACCAATGTTTCTGAGCACAAAATATCATACTGTCTGGACGCAACTGTAAGGTCTTGAATATTTGCATGAAGACAAGAAAAAAACAAGAAACAACAGTGTGTCTTAGTGTATCCTCAAGCAAGAAAACTCTAACCCAAGACAGCGGAAGATCATGATACAGAGGCTATGGCACCACCCAAGATTAGAGAACAATGGTTTGATTTTGGAGTGACCTTCTCCTAGAAGAACAGCTTACCATAGCTAAAGTCTCTTCTACTCTTACCAAGAGGAAAGTAGCCAATGAACAATTACAGTACAGTAATTAGCCCCTTGAACAAAGAAGAATTGTTTGGTAATCTAAGTGTTGTCAGGTGTATGAAGAAAGACGAGAATGTTTAAAGAATAGGCCAGACTATTCGGTGTATGTGTAGGCAAAGACAAAATGAGCTGTAACTAGAGAGAGAGGGATCCAATGTATTACTGTCTGGCCAGTCAAAGGGTCCAATAACTCTCTAGTGGTAGTATCTCAATGGGTGGCTGGTGCCCTGGCCAACCTACTACCTATAAAGTATGAGCCAATCATCCAGATAACGAAGGAAATGAATGCCATTGGTATGTGCCCATGCCGAAACTTGAGTGAAGACTCTGGTAAACATTTGAGGAGCTGCTGTACGAAAGCCCAAAGCTAAGTACCCTAAACTAAAATACTTTGTTGCCCAGTATTAGTTGAAAGTATTTCCTGGAAGAAGGATGAATTGGGATCTAGGAATATGCAACCTTCAAATTAAATGTCATCATGAAGTCTGAAAGCCTGATCGCTTACCTGACTGGCTGTACTGTTCATTTTCAACAAAGTTTCCACAACAAACTCGTTCAGGGCTGAGAGATCGATGACTGGTCTCCAGCCTCCAGAAAAAGTTGACTGAAGAAGCCTGGATAGCCATCAACCTCCTGCAGAGCGCCCTTCTCCACCATAGCCTGGACTTCTACCCGAAGGGCAAGATCTTTCGGCGACCCTTGGCAATAGGATGATGACGTCGCTGGTGATGGAATCTGAGAAGGGAAGAGCTGATGAATGGGATGAGGTGCCCAGAAGGATGGACGTCCACCGTCCATATTTCTGTATCGTGATACAACCACCTCCTAAAAATGGATTGCAGGCTTCCCCCTACTGGTGGCATTGTGAAAAGATCACCCATAACAGGGTCATAATCTTCAAACCTTTTCTCTGCCTCCGATGGTCTCTGGTGAGCCAGAAGGGTCTAACTCGTTCTGTGCTTCAAGATGGATGGAGGCAGGTGAGAGTTGCTCTTCTGAGGCTGACTGTGGTGCTGTGAAGAAGACGTTCCAGCCTTAGCCTGACTGGAGGTGGAAGCAGACTGCGGTTGACCGAAGGAGACGGCCTTGTATAGTAGCGGGTCCAAACTTTCACCACCTCTCAGTCATAGCTTCCACCTAATCAGCTGAAAAGAGAGATGGACACTTTTGGGAGGCATTTCGAAGGTTAAGGCCTTCTTGGTGACCTGTGGAACTTGGCAGCCATGACATCACATTGTTTGAGGACCCTGTTAGCCCACTGGTTAACTGTCTGATGTGTAAGGAATTCTATAGCCCTCGCACCAGTAAGGGCCACATCCCTCATGGCTCGTCTCGTCTGGATCGTACAAGTCCTCAGTGTTGGCTAAGTAGCCGAATGTATCTGTCCAGTTGTCTAACAGGACGGTGCCTGCAATGTTGCCATAAATGTGTCTTCTATAGTTAATGCCTCTGCCACCAAGAAAGCGATGGAGGAAATCACTAATCAGTCTGCCATGACACCTGGAGTCAATGTGTCTACTGGAGGCTCCAGAGGAAGGGGGGATGGAAAAGCTTCTTCCATTCTATAATATTTCTGCTGATAAGCAAATGCTAGTAGAATCAAGTGCAAAGACTTTCCCGCCCTCAAAGATTCCTTCCCTATGGAAAACTAATAACAAACCTTGTTTAGAGCCTTCAAAGCCAAGATTGACCCTGGAAGCTCTCAATGATTCTTAGAGAGCAATGGGTGCCCAACAATGGCAGATGATTGCAGCTTTTCTTCCCTTCGGAGGAGAAGGGGCCTCTCTAAGGCCATTCATTTTCCCTATATATTGGAGGACATGCAAGAAGATATTATCAGACTTGTCCTCCTCTTTATATGGGGTTTTGGATAACCTACAGCTGGATTCGGAGAATAATTTTTGATTCGTCAGAATCAAAACTGAAATCATCCCTCACGGAGACTGTACGTGGCCAGTTCTTCGAAAGGTAATTGTCTTAATCTTGATCGACTACCCTGAAAGAGGACTGGGAAAGAAGGGTCATGGGTGCTGTCCTTCTGCTAGATTTTTCAATGGCCTGAGAATTGCTAGCAGTCCTATGCAATCTAACATCAGTTGGAGAAACTAAGCTTTTCTTCAGTTTATTCTGTGTCTTTGGGTTTCCTACGACAGGAAGCAGATGCCAAGAGCGAAAGAAGGTTCAAGAAGTCTCTCCCGTACTCCATTAATTTTGGCAGGTTAGAGACCAGCTTTTGCTTGTCCTGTGCTACAGATGGATTTTGGTCTTAATCTTCCTTCTTCCGGTAGTCTCCTAGAGGAGCGAGATTGAGTCAAGGTCATAAATCCAAAAGGTTCTGACCTATTATTATCCACTAGGGTATTATTCCTAGGAAATAAAGTTATCAAACAAAGCCAGATGCAAAGCCATCTAGACAAAGCGTGTCTAGACGAGGCACACTCAAATGAATTGTGTCAAAATGAGATACGTGATGAGGCAAGTTTAGGCAAAGCAAGGGATGATGACTCATATCTAGAAGATTCGCGATTGGAGGAGGTGAGCGCTAGAGAAACACGTCTGGAATGAGTGCATTTGTACGAAACGCGTCTGGATGAGGCGTGTATGGGTGAGGCTCATGATGGCGAAGCGCAACTGGATGAGGCACATCAGGATGGGGTGCGTGATGGTGAAGCACAAATAGACGAGGCGCGCGTTGGTGAAGTGCGTCACAATGACATATGTCAGGGTGAGCAGCATCTGGACGAGGGATGTCAGGGTGAGGCACGTTTGAATGTGGTGCACATAGGAATCTCTTATTAGGTTGATGTGAGTTTGGATGAGGAGCATCTGAGTGAGGGGTCAGAAGAAAAAGCACGTGAAGAGGAGGCGGTGGTGTGTCGGGTTGTGGTACGTGCACGCGAGTCGTCTCTGGGAAAAGTACACCCCATAAGAGAGGAGCCTCTATGATCCACTTCAGAAGAGGCAGGGGCTGGCAGAGCTTGAGGAACACTGTGAGAATTCTCCGAAAGTCTACGCTCCAAAGGAGAACTCCGTCAGTGGTGAGGGTCAGGTACTTACTTCCTAGATCTCTAATCTGGAAAAGCTGGAACTGACGGACGCTTCTCTCTCTCTCCCAAATACCTATGAAGAGTTACTGGAGACTACAACAGGCTTCTCAGAAGACACTGAATGGCCAACATTCTTCGAGGCAGGGTCTGCTAGCTTCTGCTCCTGGGGGTGTTTAGAAACAAGGGTCTGCTTCAACCACTCCTTGAAAGGCAAAACCTGTCAAACCAAAGTAGGCTAAAGCAAATATAAAGCATTGGAGGAGGACCATCTGTTTTGCTAGGGGAAACAGATGGACCCTTTTGCCCCTTAGGTTTGCCCCAAATTTAAAGGGTCAATATTCTTTTCTAATTAGCCCCCGGAGGAGAAAAATGGAAAAGAGTCAGGGGGATGGAAGAAAGAAGTTGGGCTTTCTTGTAACCTCGAGGATGACCCCTAGCAAGGAGAATCCCTCTTTGACTTCCTCCTCCTACCAAACGTCTTTCACTGTGAGGGAGACCACTCCCAACACTTATCGCAGAGAAGGCCTGACTGCAGGAGTGTCCTCTGCAGACAAAGCCACCCCAGACACTTTCACACGTTCGTTGGTATCCTCAGCAAACACACACACAGTCACTAACATGATGGAAAGGAAAAAAACTTGAAGTTATTATCTGCCAATATGGACAGCAAGCAATTTCATATATCCCCAATAATGGCTGGACTCAAAATGGTTTGTCCGTAACACTTCCCCGCTACTTGACCGGTAACTAACGGCCGGTTGCTGACACTTCATTATAGTTTTTAACTGCCTTACTCCAACTTCACTGTAGAGGGCGAGGGTTTGTATAATGTGGGAGGAAACAAATGAAATTGAACTTATGTCAATCTGTTCTACAGAAAAACATTTACATGTTTGAACTTCTGAAGTTTCACCAATTTGACTGTCAGATTAGGACATCATTTGATTATCTGGTTAACAGCGGGAATAATATTTCTAGAATAATGTGTTGTATTGAGCTTTAAGATGGAGAAGGCTAGACTATTAGCATTGTTACAATTAACAGGATACCCAGTACTACGTAGTATTTCAGGAATTTTCAGTTTAGGAAGATTTAAATGTAAAAGAAGGTCACAATTATGAAAAATCCTTCGCAACAAGTATAAAGAGGAAACTGAAGGACATGCCAGAGATTACTGTCCAAATCAGGGATAACAAATCTAAAAGATATGAAGTTTTCGTCCTACAGATTAAGATGAGAAGACCAGACAAAGAACAAAATGAAATAATTAAAACATTTCCTCAAGATAGATTTATCACAGAAAATTCCAAGACTTTCTCAACTTAAGACTTGGTTTCTGTATGGCACGAGCATAAAACTTGTGTACTTGAAATCAAAGAGCTCTTTAAAAATTCTTAGTCTAGCCTGTTCATATCTATGTGACCCTTAAATAAGCTACTGTTTTATTAAGTGTCGGAGTGATCATAATTTATCATTTATTCTTAAAATAATATTCAGTTCCATGCGTATATTCTGCCACGTAACGTTTTTGTGTCAACATCGTACTTTTCCTACACAAAGCAATATCTTAATCCTAGACTCGTAGGTAATAGCTCATTTGGTATACATATAAACAGGTCGTAGAGTAGATGGGTATTCTTCCATGGGCTAGAACCCATGCTAGCATCGTGTCATCTAGATGTAAAACGATGAAACAATATTTTTTCATTTTTTTTTTCATGTAGATATGAGCAGATTAGGCACAGCGTTTGTTAACTGATTTGTTAACCTTAAAACTTGTCACATTTTCATAACGCCAGTTCAAGAAAAAAACAAAACACAGCAAAAAACAATTTAGAATAAGATCTTGTCAGGAACTAAAATTATATTATACTCGTGGAATGCCTTCATTTATCTGTTCAGTAAGGGTTACGTATATCTGACAGCCAACAGTTTTCTAAATACATTGAAATCAAATAAAAAATTACAAACACAAAACTGAACAATAATGGAAAGAAATTAATAGAAGTGTTTCTCATTCTAGACGACCGAGGACTCTTTTACGGGGCTATCTTGGTGTGATCTACGTTTATTGTATCTCGCTAAGATTAGAAAAAAAATCATAAAACGTACCTATATAAGCATAACCTCAAGACTATTTTTAGAAATGCTCAAAGGCGCTAAGGTTTTTTTTTTTTTTTTTTTTTTGGGGGGGGGGGGGGGAAGTCGACCTACTAGGTGGGAAGCAGGATCTATGTTTAGATTATGATACGACAGATATGTGCAAGTAACAGCGCTACACATTTAGCAAAGTTTAAAGTGGGGTTCATGTGACAAGGGACTCCCCAAAATCCACCTAGTAGGAAGTTGTTCAAAAAGTGAGGTTAGACAAGGATGTAATCCTTTAATAATCAATATCATCGTATTTGGTAGCAGCTTTGGCATCGATGAAACCAGTAATTAATGAATAAATTAAGCGGAGGGGAGGAGATAATTCTATAGGGACGAAACCTCTATCCGAGATTAAATGAGAAAAAATATCTCACAATAAACTAAGTAGGGTAAGGTAAGGCGAGGATAGGCAAAAGATGTAATCACTGATTTTACCGGATAAATTTTCATGGTTCTTACAATTTTCTATTTCGATTTCTAATTTCTAATATTCGGTAAGCTTGTAGTTTGAACATTTTTTTCATTCATCCTTAATAGACAAAATATCGTTTTTTACGCAGTTGATACTTCATATTTTTATTATAGGGAAAGGACACTCCAAAATCAAACCATTGTACTCTAGTCTCGGGTCGTGCCATAACCTCTGTACCATGGCCTTCCATTGTCTTGGGTTAGAGATCTCTTGCTTGAGGGTACACTCGGGCACACTATTCTATCTTGTTTCTCTTCCTTTTGTTATTTTGACGTTTTTATCCTGTTGTTATTTTCAAGCTTTTCTAGTTTAATATGAAATATTCATTTTAATGTTGTTATTGTTTCTTAAACTTCGCTTATAATTTTTCCTTATTTCCTTTCCTCACTGGGCTATTTTCCTTGTTGTAGCCCTTGGGCTCATAACATCCTGCTTTTCCAATTAGTGTTGTAGCTTAGCTAATAATAATAATAATAATAATAATAATAATAATAATATAATAATAATAATACAGTTAAATCAAGTTTAGGGGCAAGTACTGTGTAGAAAATATTGTTATGGAACTGTGACTAATGTAATATGAATATCAAATGAAAACATTACCATATGAGAATTCCGAAAAATCATAAAATGACAGATATTATTAGGCATTTTACGTTGTTTTACTTAGTCTCTTCCATGAAGGGGTCATAGTAAGAACTTCGAAATCTAGAGAGCCTCTCTTTTCCTTTGGCATGGTCTAGTCTTTTGCTGTTTCACATATAAGTTTATTTATCGACTTCTTCTGTTTGTTCGATTACTTGGGGCTTACGCCTTATGCCAATCATTCTCGGGCTTGCCCCGTAAAAATATGTAAATTTTTACCGCAAATAAAAATCACCAAAGCATCAGCAAGTACGATATGAAATACATCATCATCATTTCATACGCCCATTGACGCAAAGGGCCTCGATTAGATTTTGCCAGTCGTCTATCTTGACATTTTAAATCTATACTTCTCCATTCATCACTTCCTACTTGACGATTCATAGTCCTCAGCCATGTAGGCCTGGGTCTTCCAACTCCTCTAGTGCTTTGTGTAGCCAATTTAAAATCTGTGGGAACTAATTTCTATTGGAGGGTGAGAAACGCATGCTCAAAACATCTCCATCGGTACCTCAACACGATCTCATCCACATATAGCACTAGGATAATCTCTCTTATAGTTTCATTTTTAATCCTCTCCTGCCATTCAACTCACAATATCCTTCTGAGGGCTTTGTTCTCAATTCTACTAACTCAGTTGTAGATTGTTTCATTGTCACACCATGACTAATGTCCATATCGTAACATCGATCTCACTAAACTGATATATAGCCTGATTTTTATATGTAATTTCAGGCGATTTAATTTCCAAATTCTACTTAACATAGCCATTGTCTGTTTTGCTTTTTGCAATCTTTCAATAAACTCTAATTCTAAAGACCTTGTATTAGAGATCATAGTTCCTAAATATTTGAATGATTCTACCTCATTAATCCTTTCTCCTTTCAATGATATTCCGTCTTCCATTGCTTATTCCGTTCTTATCATTTCTGTCTTTCTACTATTTATCTTGAGCACAGCCTCATGTGTTATTTCACGTATTCTGGTAAGCATGCGTTGCAAATCCTGTGGTGTTCTGCTAATATGGACAGCGACGTCAGCATACTCATGTCAGTTAATTTTCTTTTACCAATCCAGTCCAATTATTCTCCATCATCTCCAACTCTTATATGCTTTACAAAATCCATGAGGAAGATAAACAACATAGGTGACAACACTTTTGCTTACAGTACTCCACTATTCACTAGATATTCATTTGGTAGGACTCCACTAACATTAACTTATACTTGCTATGCTCATGGACAAACTTAATCAAATTTATATACTTAGAGGAACTCCATAATAATGCAGGAATGGCTCGGTGCACTATTATCAAAGGCTTTTTCATAGTCCACAAATGACATCAAAGGTGGATTCCTATATTCTACATATTGCTGTACAACATGTCTTAAATTGAAAATGTGGTTAGTACAACTTCTATCTTTTCTAAATACTGCTTGTTCATCTATCAACTTTTCTTTGATATTTCTCTCTAGTCTCTTTAGAATACGCATACTATATATTTTTATGACAACTAACGTGAAAGTAATACCTTTGTAATTATTGCAATCAGTCAGGTCTCCGTTATTTGCCCTTTTCCCCAACACTCCTGGCTCCCATTCACAACCTATTGCCTCTTCACACCACATTCTACAAAATAATCTTGTAAGTATTCTGGGAGTCACTTCATTTTCGGCCAATATCATCTCGGCAGTTATTCCATCGTATCCAGGGGCACTCCATCTCTTGAGTATTTTTAATATGTTCGACTTCAAACACACTGAATTCATTCATGGACACATGAAGGTCTTCATCAGCTTCAGGTATCAAATTATTACCCTCATATCTCCTATTCATGACCTCATTAACAATCTTCTGTTGTTATAACAGATCTATCTTTCTCTATGATGGGTATATGCTTCTTCTTCTTTGCTCCCGTAGAGATTTCATTAATAATTCTATGAGCATTTCTAAGACCATAATCACTCCCTGAATATATAGCTTTGTCTGCCTCGTCTACTTTCCTGTATAAATATTCTCTCCAGTCATTAACGTCTTTTCTTTCGACCTCACTATCAATGCTGGAATACTTAGCTTGCTCTACCTTGTAATTTTCATTACTTCCTCGAAAACTTTCAACGATCAATTTCCGTCTCTGTCTCCTTTTTATAGATTTCTGTAATTATGCAGAAAAAAAAAATGGCGGTAATAAACACTGATCTCCAATTGTGTGTGTGTGTTTTTTTTTTTAAACCAGTCAAAGGAAATTTATAAAAAGCCGTGTAACAGCAGACGTTAAGCGCTCAACAATAGTCGGATTAAAAGGAAAAGGTTAAAGCAGAAGTACCAAGGTCCCGGCGAAATATTCAGGTGACATCAAAAGCGATGTCTACTTACAAAGAATTATTACTGGCACAGAGAATCAGTAATGACTACAGGAGGAATGGTTAGAAAATATAATCACAAGTAGCCTACGTGTAAATGAGATAAATTTCTAGTTGAAATATTACTAATAGTAAAACAAATAAATTTCAAAACAATATTACGTTGTATATATAACTTAAAAATAAAAAGCTTATAAAGCATAAAATATATGTAAACCTAACCTGGGTCATACAATATGTAATATGAACACACGGCCACATACGCAGTCACAATCATATACATATATATTCATATATATATATATATATATATATATATATATATATATGAATGGAGAGGAGACGATGGATTGACGAACTAGGAAAATTTGCGGGTGTGGACCGACATAGAAAGACCATAAACGGAAGCAAGTATAAGGGCATGTCTGAGGCCTTTGTTATGCAGTGGAGTATTAACATCTGAAGATAATGATGATGAGGAAGAGGATATATAGATTACATTACATATATATATATATATATATATGTATATATATATATATAGATTATATATACATATATATATATATATATATATATATATATATGCATGTAATTTTAATCAAAGGAGATAGGCTTAGTGGCGTCAATATGTTTCCTACAGGAATCCTCATTTCCTCAGCTTCTTTAGGTTTTCTTTTGGTTTAATAAACGAAGATATTCCTTTTCTTAATATTTTATTCACTCCAGCACTGTTTCGACGAGATTAATGCTCTCTCTCTCTCTCTCTCTCTCTCTCTCTCTCTCTCTCTCTCTCTCTCTCTCTCTCTCTCTCTCTCTCTCTCTCTCTCTCTATATATATATATATATGTGTATGTGTGTATGTGCATCTCTATCTATATGTGTATGTATATATATATATATATATATATATATATATATATATATATATATATGTATATATATATATATACTTCAATGAAAACTGCATTAGAGAAAAGTTGTCATAAAGGTGTATATATATTTTTTATTTTATATATATAATATATATATATATATATATATTTATATATATATATGTATATATATATATATTTATTTATATATATATATATATATTTATATATATATATATATATATATATATATATACATATTGTAAGTACGGTGGCTCCTCAACATCCAGATCTCAGTATTGATAATGTTTCTTGAAATTTGTATTGACTCTTTTAAAATTTCAGGTGTGATTCTCGACAGCAAATTTAATTTTGAGAAACACATTAGGTCTGTGTCTTCTGCAATTGCACAAAAAATTGGCTTATTGAGAAAGTCTTACAAGATTCTCGGTGATCAATCTATTCTGAAGAAGTGTTTTACTTCTTTCATTCTACCTTGTTTTGAGTATTGTTCTCCTGTCTGGTGTTCAGCTGCTGATTCTCATCTTAATTTG
>NC_090725.1:89755244-89820244 GCF_036898095.1 Palaemon carinicauda | reverse complement strand
CGGCGTTTAAAGGAGGATGGTTAAGCACGAATCTCATTTCACATAGGCCGTCAGTTACTTTCTGATGAATTGCACCCCGCTTGTTTTCCCTTTCAGCTGTTTTTTTTTTCCTCTCATTTTTCTTTCCTTTTCATCTTATGCTGAGCACGATGGTGCAATAATTCGTCCATATAAACTAGAAACCATAGTTGTCTTTGTTAGACAAAGGAAGAATTTCGGTGCATTTAAAATTACCATAGATGTGAATAAATATACAGATAGAAAAACGAAAATACTTTAAATGGGGCGTTTGAAGTAGTTTTGCTATTAGGAATGAAACCTAATATATTATGTAGAATGACAGGCTTAGGCAAAGCGTCGATGGATTTATATGAAACTGCTATATTTCGCTATAAAACCCTACTGATGTCTTAATTCAGGGACGCAATCGAAAGCTAAGAGAGAAATAACGCTTCACAAAGGCGATAAAGTGAGTTGATGTGACTATTCTTCCTTGAATGATGTAGCATCCCTGTCAGCTTTAAAGGGAACATATCAATATTCGCAGACAAGGAAGCCTTCCAAACAACTTAAGAGAGACTCTCAGACTTGTCGTTAGAGGTATAAGGTTTCTAAAGAAAAAAAAAATTGTCGAGTTCGATAATAATCAATCAGTACTTGAAAATACCCAGAGACAGGGGAAGTAAGATAAACTTGAAAACTCCAGTGTACATCTTATGCTGTACATGCAATCATTGCTTAATCACTTTGAAACCTAAATAAGAAGGGCGACATGAAGAAAATATGCACACATGAACACAATCATGCTGTATAATATATATATATATATATATATATATATATATATATATATATATATATATGTACATATATATATATATATATATGTATACATATATATATATATATATATATATATATATATATATAAACGTCAAAATGATTCTGGAAACAAGTTTCTGATTTCTAATGGTATTATATTGTATATATTAACAATTACCCTCTTTGTACGTCTGGTATATTTTGTGTACAGATTGTAAGTTGTTTCATTTAACTTTCGGATTATGATATCTATTAGCGTTAAAATAATATATTTTACTTTCTACTGTATCTTCTTTTCACGTGAATGAATTTCTAGCTTAGCCAATATAAAGTACTTTGAATATCTTACATTGAATTTAGAGTCCTCATTCCTTTACTGGTAAATAACTAATCTTTGTCATATCTCTAATCTTATACTGATACGTACGTAATGGTCAGAATAAGTAACAGATGGGGTACGCTCTTTTATAAAAAATATTAGTATTTTTTAATCGAATTAGAAACTTTTGTTACAAATGATTAGTTAATGGAAAATCTAAGACAGTTATCTATGGATAAGGTAAACATTTTCTTTCATAATTAAATCTAATTTCTCAAATAGTTTTTAATTTACATACTGCTACATACTCTCATGCCAATAAAGTCAATAGAGAGATATAAAGATAATTTCCCATTCCTCTAAATGACCAGACTAAAATATACGTAAGATAGTGTAGACAATCCTGCTCTGACAGACTGTCTAACTACCTAAAGATATTATGCAAATTATATGTAAGGGACTAACAATACGATGACTGGGAAATAGACCTCCAATTCAAAGTTCTATTTTCGAATTCCCATAGTATTTTTCACATACATACGCCGATCCATTAGTCATAAAAACAGAAGGGATTCGCTTTATGGACATCACTCCATAAATATGACATATTTGACACAATAGATATTAAAATATTGCTCACGGTTATACTAACCGGTTGCTTCATAATAAATCCCAAGGATACCTATACAGTGGTAGACTTCTCAAATCAATCCTTTTAGACGAATTATCTATTGTACTCTGTTCTCAGCTCAGTAATAACGTTGGATAGTAAGCAAAGTGATGAAAAACTTTAGCTATGCTTGATTACTCAATATTACAATCCTGTTAAATTAAGAAACCTTTCCTTTAACTTTTTTCTAATGGCTGTGTAAGTCAAAATGGTGTTTTTCTGCTGTTTATGAAGACTGCTAATTAAACTGCTCCAACGTTATGTTATTTTTTGTAGGTTGCATAAAAAGGACTCTATGTGTTGGAAAATTGATAATGCTACACTAACAGCTAAATTTTGGCGTTTTGAATGAATGAATGAATGCTTTTGGGTTTTCTGGCATCGTGACATTGAAACTCACTGACGACGATATCATTTTCTATAAGTAAATTATAAAAGGAAGTTCATGTTTAAACCATAAAAGCAAAAAGTTAGCTAGCTTTTATAAGACCTGCTTCTGAAATAAATCTAAAAATGCCGCTAACATTGTACAACATGGTAAGGATGAACCTGGCATCACAACCTCAAGCCTCAAATAGAAATCTATTACTTAGGTACCCAAGAGTGGAGAATTCGGTCATTAAATGCCTCACTGTCAAAAATACCAAACAGTTATCGCAATATGGCTAATGTTGACTAGTCATCACAAACTCGTGTGTCAAATGAATGCGACCAATGGGAAACTGGCAAAGGAGTAGTCCCCCACATTCAGGGCATCATGTTATACTTCCAAGGAGATAGAACACTTGTTATTTCTGTTACCATAGGTGTTTCACACACACACTAATACACTGTAACGACATTTCTTTTTTTTATATATATATATATATATATATATATATATATATATATCTCGCTCTCCCCACAATAACAGAACCTGTTTAAGCCTGCCTTTTCATGCATTAGTCTGTTTGAATTTTTCGTGACATTCTTGCTCAGAACTGTTTCAATATAAACTTATTATCAGCTGAAATAAAGTTAGTTACATTCATCTTGTCTCTGTTGTAACTTGAGAATAACTTTGTACAATTGATGACCGCCGGAGGACCAGATCCCTCCTGCCTTCCCCCCTCACTGCTGTGTCTTACTATATGATGATGCCGCCCTACGATCCTGACTCTTCTATGCACGCCACATACGTGAAACTATCACCCTTCGCCAGTACAGAGGTATTCGCTTGGTTTCAGCGGTTAAAATTTCAGTTTCGCATCAAGAGCATGACTTGCTCAAGCACCAAAGCACACTATATTTTCGTAGCGATCCCCAAGGATACTTTCCCAGAAATCTCAGATTGTCTTTGCGACCTAAGAGACACCCCATTAGCACACGACGCCCTCCAAACATACCTCCTGGAGCAGTACTCGCCATTACCAGCTGCCCGTATAGCCAAGCTTTATCAGCTTTCTCAACAACCATTGGGGGACCAAAAGGATTCTCTTGCTCCCAGGGAAATGACCAGTATCACTCGCTTACAACCTGATACAAATGGCTCTCCATGGGAGGTGAACCTACTTCATGCCCTTTGGGTAATACACCTACCTGAACCTGTATGCGCTGCCATCCCAGAGGACCAAAATCGACAGCCTTATGGACAGCTACTTCACCACCTTCAGGACTTCCATCAAAGCCTCTACTCCTGATGAAGAGGACAACTATTCAACACAGATTGAAGCTAATGTGAATGTGGTAAGACAGACGCGACACCCGTGATGTGACAGAGTGGAAACCAAATTGGCAAGCATCCACATATGCCACCCCTTGCTCATGTTCCAAACAACAACCTCTGAAGCCACTTCCTGATACCCATCAGCTACAAGTAATGCTAATACCACTTCAGATTTGCAGCAGCTGCAAGGAAATGTGCGAACGGTTGTTAGTGGCCAAAAAACTTGTAAGTAGGCCATTGTTTATGGCAGTGGCCTCGCCTATCACTAATATTTTCTTTTTACATGATGTAGGTACGGCCATGCAATTTTTAGTAGACACTGTTGCTTGCAGTTTTCTACCAAGGCCGCTTTCCAGGACACGATGTAGTCAGTCTAAGTCGGCTGATATCTACCTGGTAGCTCTTGACGGATCTGCGATACGCACCTACCGGTATGAGACCCTCACATTATCGTTTGGGAGCGCCAAATATCATAGGAAGATTTTGTTGCTGACATCACATTGCCAATCCTTGGTGCAGATTACCTCTCCCATTTCCACCTCCTGGTTGATGTTGCCCACTGATGGTTAGTCAACGAAGACTCCTACTAGTCGTGTCACCAAACTGCTCCGACCTCGCTCTCCACATCAGCACACCCACGGATGCCTACGCCCACCTCCTCAAGTTTAGTTAACTTTTTAAATGCATTTTCATGACCCAAAGGGTTGTCCAATTTCTATATTAAATAATCACTTTATTTAATATGCCCAATGTATCAGGATAATATATTTTCTCTCTAATATGTGATACCTCCGGGAGGATATAAGACGACAGTGCCATTTCCATCTCTTAACTATTGAATACTGAATGGTGCCTTGTGCACAAATTTTTTCCCAGACTTGCTTGTTTCATAATTATGTTCAAATAGCTTTAAAAACTTTCGATCAGACCAAACTATACCATAAGAGAGGTGCACTTTCTAGTAAAAGTATATCCAATAACCCCTTTATAGCTTAGGAGCTACCATCATCAAGAAAAAAAGAAGGTAAGCATGATAAATTATATTCATAAAACTTGGGTGTCATCAATTTTCTTGTCTAGTACTAAAGAGTATTGAAGACGTTAATTAAGACGGGTAAGCCTTAAATTGATAGCCCTGTACTTATACCAAGGTGACTACAACAACATATTTTTTCTGGCTGTTACTTAGCGAGGGCGTTTATAGTATCCTCAAACAAATCTATTACGGCTAACTGATGGATTTGCCGACACACTGTGTGGCACGGAAAAGAATAAGCCATAAATAATTTTGAAATATCAAACACCAGTAACATCTGCTAACGATACGGGACACCGGAAGATGAATGTTCTTTCAAATTGTTGATAACAAAGGGCTCGTTATCACCAGTAGCATTTAGTGATAACGACGCCCGAGAATGTTCAATCAATTACTCACTCACTGGGATTATTTGAATATCATGAGTAATAACCAACAGTCTAAGCTCTGTTAAGGAGGTTGCTTTTTTCGTCTAAGATCTGTGTCATTTCAAAGTTTTATACTCTATGCAAAAAAGGTCTAGTTCTAAAACTAAGTTTGTTATCTTGGCAAGCATATTAATAAATTATTTGGTTCGAATCATTATCTCAAGTGGGCCTACTTACATGGATTTAACACTTAGTTTATGGACCAATAACTGGTCTATTTAGTCTAATACGCGAAATAGGGGAAAAAATATCTCTTATAATCAATACTGCCTTATCTCGTAATGACTTTTATACATCAAGGCAATCTCGCCTTCAAATGCCCACTACGTCATTTACTCGTAAATGGCAATACATCCGCTGACAATACTAAAATACAGTGTTTATGTGCATGTGCTGATGTGCACACAATGTGTATGTATATATATATATATATATATACATATAGCTTATATATATATATATATATATATATATATATATATATATATATACATACATATAGGTTATATATATATATATATATATATATATATATATATATATATATATATATATATATATATATATACAAACACACACACATATATATTATATATATATATATATATATATATATATATATATATATATTTATTTATTTATTTATTTATTTATCTATTTATATATGCTTACATGATAACACATACGTGTGTATGTATATTAAATATACAAATGTAAATATATATACATAACATATAGATAAAAATACATTGGCAACTGTAGTAACAAGTTCACTATACTACTGGTTGATAGATTATCAGCGTTCAGTAGGTAAGTCTGGTCAACACATGTAGAGGTGATCATCCAAAAGATGTAGATGCTGAACAAAGTCTAAAGGTAAGAATCTCATTTCCTATGCCTTTACTGGAAATCTTAAAACAAAAAATTATAATGTTTCATCATCAACAAGGTAAAAGGCGTATGCTGAATGTATGTATATATATATATATGTATATATATATATATATATATATATATATATATATATATATATATATATAAATATATATATATATACATATATATATATATATATATGTGTGTATATATATATATATATATATATATATATGTATGTATGTATGTATCTATGTATGTATGTATGTATATTCCGTTCGGCGGGCAAAATGTACGAAAAAAATGTGAAACAAAATTGGCTGGATTACATCAATTCCCCTCTACGCCAGATGAATGATAACTATCTGTCAACCCCGACAGGACGGTATTCTTTCCTCCATTTAAGCAATAAAAGGATGTGAGGCAATCAAGTCTATTAAGCAATAAACACTAACAAAGACTGTTACAGAACAAAATAATGACTAGTTGCTATGGTGACTTGCCAAACAATTTTCTGTCAGTGTGGGTCTTTCGAAAAGAAATTGCATACAAGTTATACGCCTCCGTTGAAGTAACACGTTCTCCAGCTAGCTGTTAGTTATCAATACGCAAAGGCAAGACTGATGAGGAAAGAAGAATTAACGGGAATGTAGTGCCAAATATGGCATAATCCAAATGAGGGACCCAAGCAATCCTTTGAAATTATCAAAAGTTCAATTAATACTTCCTTTTGCTGCAAATTCTTTTTGGAATGAGTGTTAGTTAACGTGCAGTGCCTCTCCTACATATTTTGTGTCAACATATGTTACGCAGGTTTGAAAGCTTAATACCATACTCTGTACTTCCTAGACTACAGGAATTCTTCAGTACAATATTTAGACGCTGTATATATCTTATTGTGACCCAAACCTCACAAACTGGAAACTAGAAAGCAACATCCATTGTGTTCTTGTAGAAAAAAGCCAAAGAAAGTATTCATGAAATACCGAAATAAAAAAAATCAAGTCTGAAATTCCCTTTTTTTTTTTTTTTTTTTAAATAATATCATCAAGGAATATTAGTGTCAGTTTTAAATACGGATTTTGACTTGTATACAAATATATTTTAAGGCTGCTAACACTAAAGTGATAAACAACGATAAGTTGTCCATATGACAAAATGTGTGGTAAAATATCTGAAAATGGTACAATCAAGATCCATCGAGGAATCAGACATCACAGGGCAGACACTGTGCTACAAATTGTAGTTGTAATGATAGTAATTAGTCTCTTTCTGTACCAAGTTAGCCTAGCATTAATCCGCTACATACGAAAGGACATTGCTATTTCTGTCGAGTTGAATATGCCTGAAGAAATCAATTTCCCTTCAATCATCCTATGTCCTGATCAACCTTTCAATCCAATTGCGATGAAAGATTTAGGTCTGCCTTTAAATGTTAAGGAACCTCACGACACAGGTGTTATTGCCGCCGTTAAAGAAAATATTAGGTCTTTCAACGGCTTGAATAAATCTATGCTAGCAAGAGATCTGTGGGAAGAGACTGCTTTCAGTATTGGAGATTTGGTGAAGGAACTGACTTTTGGAAACTTTACAGAACAATATAATCACAGTTCCAAAAGTTCACGTCATTGGAATAAAATAATAACTCCCATAGGTATGTGTCAAGCACTAACACTACCCAGTGTAACAAACGAAGTCAGCCACAAACTGGAGATCAGCCTCAAGATTCACAAATATGTATATGAGAGCATCTGTCCAATCAGTACTTGCAGTGAAGAAACATACTTAAAAACAATTTGCAATTCAACTTGCGACTTGAAAATATACATCAGAAATATTGGCTGGATGCCATATCGTATCTTTTTGCCCAAAATAATAAATGAGAAACAGATTTCAACTGATGAGACAGGATCCAAATATATCAACAATTTTCTATCTAAAGATCATTGGCAAGTTGCTAGATTAGGTCTTGACCATGAGCCCCTGGACATTATAACAGTCAATTCATTAAATATTGAAAAACATCCTCTAAACTGTCAAAGAGGATTAGAAAAAAACAATCATGAATTTGATAACTGTATCAACAAAAAGATTGAAGAAGAACTTCGCTGCATACCACTGAATGTCGACAAAAATACTACTGAAATCAGAAAAGTATGCAAAACAATGCAAATGCTGGAATTAATTGATTTGTCAAAAGAGTCTGATTGTCCTAAGTCATGGGAAGAAGACTGCACCAGGAAAACATGGGTTCATGACTTAAAATACACGTTCAATATTGCCACTTTACCAAATCGGGCATACGAGTTCAAGTTGGTCCTCACTTCTCCTAAAATTCGCAAAGAGATGGAAACTGAACTTTACCCCTTCTCGCAATTAGCTTCTGATTTTGGAGGAAGTCTTGGATTATATCTAGGATTATCAGTTTTCTCTCTTCTACACATCATCCATCTTCATCCTGGTGGTTTCTTACCGACGCCTAATACAGTTGGAAATACAATTGATCACTGTCGTTATTTAACATACTGGGGCATTTTAACATCTTTAACATTCCTCATAAGCCTTCATGGTCTTTCATTTTTAAAGATATATGTTAATCAGCATGTTATGACTAGTGTAGCAAGGCATGGAATGGTTAACAATTACTACCATAGACATGATTCCTTTTCAGAGGATATACGTGATCACGTTGCAGCTCGATTGGCTAGCAGGGCTCTCGACTGTAAACCAGGGCCTTATTTAGAAGATGAGGAAGAATTTTTGATCTGTCTGATGGAAGAGGCCCTCTATCAAGTCGGACATGTTGGCCCATTTATTGAACTCAGGGATTTACCACTTTGTTCCCAGAAAGATACTTTGCTGCCCTCATATACATACATAGTACCTAGCCTGGCATTTACAACAGCTACCGATCCTCTTCTTATTACAAAATGTTACCAGAAATGTCATATTGACCCAGCAAATTTTTCTTTGAGAAGTGAGGCCCTTAACGAACTGTCCGTGAGTCATAGCTATTTTCGCTTTACATTTCCTGATCTCATATGCAGCTTAGGAGGAATTGTAAGTCTTTATGCAGGTATTTTTCTAACAGAGGTCGTGACCATGTTAATCAACTTGTTGCCACCTACAACACCCATAAAGATATTGCTTCAAAGGTTATTAAGATGGTGCTTGTTCTTTTTCATCTACTGTTGTGGAATTATACTTTCCATTTTTCTTATTTACCGTTTTGTAATGTTACACCCATTGTCAAGTTCAGACAGTAATCGCAGCTTTAGAATTTCAGACCAACCAGTGCTTACTCTTTGCCGTTGGCCACCTTTTTTCAAAGACTCTGTAGAAAACAATTATTCGCTCCCATTAGATGAACAATGGAAACTAACTGAAAAAGACGATATAATTTCAAGAATAGCAATTACACAAGGAACAGGCACCATTGTTCGAACAACAGACTCTTTCAATATTTCATATTTTCTTACTCAAATGAACAAATGCACCACAGTGTCGGCAAATCTACACTTCAACAATATTGTAACAGTACCATATCAGTGGTGGCAAGATTACGAAGACATGTATCTCAGCATTCACAACATACATGATCCTCCTTTTGTTAATACACTGTACCTGCTGAACAACACTTTTGAAGCCATAGTTCTAGATGTGATACCAATTCACTACACCAAAATAGACCAAGTTAGTCTAAGCAGTATAATGAGATACAGCTCCTGTATATATGAATGCATTTATGACATTTATATAGACAAACTTGACTGTAAGTTTCCTTTCATAACTTGGCGTCCATATATGCCTCTATGCAACATTGAAAGCTTCGAGGATTATCCGAGCTGGTTGCAGAATCCTCCAGATGGTCCTATTGTTGAGAAGAAACACAACTCTATAAACTCTAAAATCTGTCATGAGAAATGTCGAAACTTAATTAAGGAATTCTTTGTTGTTCGACCAACTTATCAGTACTGGATTGAGCCAAGTATAAATATTCTCCAACAGCGGAATTCCTTCATGAGTATTGTAGAAGAAGATTGGTATGAGCTGTCAAAATTAGTGAACGACTTAGGTGTTGTCATAGGTTTCACAATGGGAACCTCTATTCTTTCATTTCTCCAAACAATTATACGAAAGTGGATTTCCTCCTGCCAGTAGTAAGATAATTGTTGCAGCGATAGTGACAGATGACGTGGCTTTGCAAAAGACTATGGTTACCTATGTTGGTCACTGACAGAGAAAATAGAAACTCCTATAATTTTAAGTTAAAAACATTGTGCTCTGTTAAAAAGTTAAAAATAACGTGATCCCGGTTAAGAAAATTGTGTTCAAAATATTGCAATAAGGAAAAAGAAAAAGAAATCTGCCATTGTCATTTCTTGCTGATTTGATATGAAACCGGAGAGAAAACACTTAAAAAGTGTTATACTTACTTCGAATAAAGTGAAGCAGCAGTCACTTGTATTCTGAAATAACGCCACCATCATTACAAATCCTATCACAAAATTTAAGGCTTATGATGTCAATGCTTCTATTATCAGAGGAATAAAATTTGATTTGGTTGATGAAGTTTGTAATAGGAGGTTCATGGAGTCTGAACAATAGCTAGCCTACGACAGACATGCGATTTCACAGACGAACGAAGTTAAAGACAAACATTTCTTTATTTCCATCTTATAAACAGGACCTTACAAAGTTAAATAAATGTAGAAAATTTTCTCACAGACGCTAAGTGTCATTCGCCAGAGCTGATGTATGAAATAGGGTGGAATTTTCGGTTTACAGACCACTACAAGACGAAAGGTAATGCACTATAAAGTTCCTTCGTGATTTTATAAAGAAGAATATATTATTAAAATAGTATGAATTAAAGTTATATATATATATATATATATATATATATATATATATATATATATATATATACACACATTATATATTATATATAATAAGTGAAATAGCAACAAAATTACAATTCGGGTGGCAAGTTAGGAAGGGATATACGGTATAAAAAAGAGGAGGAAGAGAAGATATATATGCGATATAGTAAAATAAAAAAACTGCCTTAAACCCATTGCCTCTTACCTGATGAATTACTTTTCGCTTCAACTTTATTTTCTTTTAGTTTCATTATATTAGCAATGATAACAACAATAATAATAGCAATGGTAGGAAGAATGAAAAAACTTTTTAGAAAACAGAATCAATACTATTAATTCCAAACTAACTATTTCCTTATAGAAAATCAACCTAGCTTTAATAGAGTATTAATTTTTACCATTCTAAAAAGCAAAATCGATTATAACTAAAAAAAATATTAAGGTGGTATAACGTTTTGACTCGGTCATCAATTTGAGTTTATTGTAAGAAAAAAAAAAGAACTTCCATAAAATCTATCCATACAGCAATTTTTGTTGAAACGCAAAACGGGAAGATTGGGTTGTCCATTTTCCCCTAAATATTTTGAGTCTTCTAAAAAACAGTCTGTGCAAGACAGAGACCGGAGGAAAAATATAAGTTACTGAGGGAGTTCAGTGTGAAAGTTTCAACATAGTAAGAACTATGATAATATATAATAACAGCAAATAGAAAAGTTAAAATGAACGAAAATAAATAATGTTTCTTAAGATTATTGTACATAATCCGCTAAAAAGAAAAAAAAAATTTATAGAGACTCGGTTTCACTGCAAATCTTAAGCGTCACAAAGGACACATACAGTAGTAGGAACAAGGGAAAACTAACCAGACGCCATTCTATTTGTTAGGACCACTGTAAGAACTGCTAAGAGACCTGTGGGTGTGCTGGAGGAGATTATATCATATAAAGAATAGCTAGAAATGAAAGGTATACAGAAGTACAGATGACGGAAAAAGTAAGGTGGGCTCACATTCTATTGAGATTCCTTCGGGCCTTTTCTTCATATCATTAATTAAAAAAAAAATGATTTTGTAACTTGAAAAGGGTGAAGGTTTAGTCCATGAGAGAAATGACGTCACCATGAAAACATCCCATATTTGAACACCGAAGCTTTTATAATATTGGTATCATGCACATCCTCCTACTAGAGCGCTTATTATGAAATTACTTTAGACACATTTGAAAACAACAATTTTGCTTGAATGATAAAGATTTCCTCACTTCCGGTTACAAACACGGCTTGTTTCTGACAACACTGTATTAGGTCCGCTCCTCTCATCTAAAAGTTAAAAACTTAACGTTACTGGAAAATTGCCTATTCCTCAACCTGAAATCTTGTGGTTATTCCACGAGGAATCTAATAACCCATTGTTATATCTTCTTTCTAAGACTGCTTATTTTGTGTGATATATGTCTTGATATTGTCCAGGATTACAAGAAAAACTGGGGCATTGTTAAGCCATTATATTTTCCTAATTCCTCTGTTCGTACTGTATTTATTTGTCCCTTGTGTGTGTTTGGTCCAACTTGTCTTTGCAAATTTGTGCCACATACTTCTTTTATTATTACATCCATTAAAAATTTTAGACATTTGGAAGCCACATCTCACACTAATCAGTCCTTTAAACATTAAAAGCAATGGAAGGTAAATCTAGAACACACATCACCAACGAATATCCCATGAAGAGTTAGCCACTAGTGTAAAACTATCATAGGCACCAATACTTGCATCACAAGAAGCTAATAAACATACAATAAGCATAATTCTTGAAACATTCATTGCCAATTACGGATTAATACGCAGAAATTCTATTTGAATCTTGTGAGTACAGAAACAACTTTCTTACATAAAATGATCTTGAAGACCAAGAGATAATTCAAACTTAACCGCTTGTAAAAAACTGATCACAAATTTCGGTTTGGGTAAACTTTTTTAATTTCATAGCCTACGTAAATATAACATCATTCATAAGCACTAGGATATACAGTAAGACCGTAGGAAGAAATTGATAAACAAAGTGTTGCAGAAGAATGAATAACTTACGTGTAACAAAATATTAAACATAAGTGTTTTTAAACCTACTGTACACTTCAGTCACCATGACCAATTTCATCATTTCCCCAAAGGGCTCTTCAGAAGAATGTATTCTCCAGGGAAAGAGGTTTAACATCTAATCCACGTAATGTTCAAGACTTAAGAAGGTTTTGTTGGGAAAAAAAACCACAAGACACAGATAGAAAAGTCCGTGTCCCAAGGGTCCATGCAGACGCTCTTTGGTACCCAGTTCAGTGTGTCATTGGAAGGGCACAACGTCGTAGATGCCACACCGAACTCCAACTACCACCACCAGCCATACAAGCGATAATACTTCTGGTTGGGAAGGCGACGTAGAGAAGTGGGATTCAATTTGATTAAATTTGGCCACAAGATCAGATGATGAGGCTAAGGATGCCATTCAGTGTGATGCAACTTGGGGAAACCCGGCAAATGCAACATGTAGAAAAACTTGAAAAGAGGTTGGGCAGAAAAATAGAAGATAGAAAGCAGTAACGGAGGTTAATATTCCTAATAATTCAAGATGGCAACATGGAAAAATGTAAAAAATAACTGTTTAATGTTAGTGCCATGTTATTTAATAATAATCTATTAACTATTCATACCAAAACTGTACAAACAATTTCATTGGCTAACGTGGCAATAATCTTTAACAGATGTTTGATTCTAAATCTAATCACAATGTTAAATAACAATGTACTAACTTACTATGCTAATGTTTTTTTTTTTTTTTTTTTTTTTTTTTTTTTTTTATCAAGAAACAGGATCAATGATGTTAAGTGTCTATTTCTTTCAAAAGTAGTCCATAATGTTTAACAAATAATGTCTTTGAAAGTGATGTTTTATGTACACATGTACAATTGTGTTGATATTTCAGTGTTTACGATATTTTGTAAAAATATGAAACATTCACAGCCAATATTCATTCAAAAAAATCATTAAAAGGAATTAATCATTACACGAAAAAACACAGCTCTTAGTTTACTTTAATACCTCATATTGATGGAGTTTTGAAAGAGAAATAGAACAATTATTTAGTTTCACTAGATGGAACATTCAAGTAATTTCTGCGTCAGATGAAAAGTAAGAGGAGGGAATAGGGCTTGTAACCTTAACTATATAGACCTATTAAGAACATGAAAGGGCTACACTAATTGCATTACCCCTTATATTTCATGTTCTCGTGCTCAAATAGAAATACATTTCTTCCTCATACTGGGATTTGGCTCTCTATATACAGTAAACTTGAGTAAATCTTTACACCTATGTATGCTACGATGTAAGAAAAGGTAAGGCAAGCTACAATTATTCTCCAGCTCCATAGTAAAATCTATTAGTGGTACCGAGCTATTCAATATATGAAAAAAAATCTAAATTTTCATTTCCTGGCCACATATGTCGTCAATATAACGTAACCATTTAACATTATTAGGTATGGTGTATTTAAGGTTCTGCTTTAAAAAAATCTATTTATAAATTGCTAAGTACTGCAGATAAGGGGTTTTCAATGGCCATACCAAACTTTTGTGCAGAAAATGTCCTATTAAATTCAAATTTACAATCGTTTATACAGTTTAATTACTTCTATTACGCTACTGTTGGGAAAAGGTAAATTCAATTGTCTATTATCTAAGGTTTCAGATTAAGTGCTGTTAATCTGTACATAATTCATTTTGCTAATCAGGTCTGCATTGCTTTTTACATTTCACTCTGAGATGGTGCCATCTAAGTGACTGAGGATATTTAAAAGGTACTTGGATAATCTACAGTATATGCTTTTGAACCTACAGAACTAATTATTGGCCTGGCCGGATAATTTGGCTTATGGGTTTGAATAGTCAGTACATATATGGTAACGTTGGTAAGTGTAAAAAAAATTTTCATCAGATCTTCATTCCATTTTAATATATAACGCTTGCACCTTTTATTTGTAATTTCTTTAACATAATCAGTAGGATTTCTCTTAATTCCTTGTATGTTCTTTCATTACTCAGAGGGTTTTCCATTTTTTGTATAAAATTATTTTTATCAAAGATTACTAGTGGTCCAGATTTGTCAGCTTTTGTCAGTTTTATATCTATGTCTCCCTTCAACTCGGCAATTTCCTTTTTCAATCTTTTTGGGCAATTTGAAACCTGCTTTTTTTATCACCTTAATTATATTTACGTCTTCTTATCACTGAACTTCTCCACATTACACATTCCCTTCGTAATTTATGCACTTTTCACCACACTCGAGGACATGGAGTAATTTAAACCGCATCCCAAGGCAAACTTCAAATTTTTATCTAAACGTTTATTTGACACGTTAACCACACCGTCCTGATTACCGTTTGCGGTCCACGACCTTCTTTCTATTAATAAATTGATTTTCTTGTCAAGCTTTTATTATAGTTTTCTATAAACTTTTTTCTTCATTTCCTCACAGCAGAGACCTCGGGAATATCATTCCATTCCGTTGGAATGGAGGGTTCCAAACGCTTCCTTTTTCCTGCCAGGTATTCAAACGTACTTTTTTTTTTTTCTTTTTTTTTTTTTTTTTTTTTTCGTTTATCTCAGAATGACTTGTCCCTACTAAGACTCACACAAGAACCACAGGTGTTTCTTATAGTATGGGCTCGTGTGAGAGCGCATGCAAATTATCTGGTAATGTATTCCAAGACACGAAAGATCATACAAAATGCCCAGAAGAGGTACGTGGTATCCATTTTTGAATAAAGATCACAGAGAGAAAATAAAATAGAAAATATAAGATCACGTCCTTACTAGTATCGTTATGCTTCTTCAGAGGCCTAAATTTATTCAGTGAGGTCTCTTTACATTTCATATGGTAAGGTGAGTGTTCGACCATACATACAGATATTTACAAACCAATACTTTGCACCCAAACAAACTACCTGGCTCATATTTTCATATATTAGCCAGGTATTAAAAAAGGGTAATTTCGGATGACAAGTAAATCTTTAGGTCTTCTGATTATTATTACTATTATTATTATTATTATTATTACTTGCTAAGCTATAACCCTAGTTGGAATAGCGGGATGCTATAAACCAAGGGGCTCCAACAGGGAAAATAGCAGTGAGGAAATGGAACAAAGAAAAAGAAAATATTTTAGGAAGAGCAACAAACTTAAAATAAATATCTCCTATATAAACTATAAAAACTTTAACAAAGCAAGAGGAAGAGAAATAAGATGGAATAGTGTGCCCAAGTGTACCCTCAAGCAAGAGAACTCTAACCCAAGACAGTGGAAGACCATGGTACAGAGGCAATGGCACTACCTAAGATTAGAGAACAATGGTTTGATTTTGGAGTGTCCTTCTGATACAGTTCTTTGTACTAATTTGTGTTAACCTTATCTATATGAATGCATAAACATAATCATATATATATATATATATATATATATATATATATATATATATATATACCTACAAACATGCAAGTGTAGATCGCAAAACTAATTGATCATGTACAAGGAAATTGGTTCTTTCAAGTTACTCACTGGAAAGAAACATCATAAGAGTCCAGTTTTATAAACGAAAACAGATATACAGTACATTTATGCTTTACTGCTACTTACTGGTATGTTATATATGTGCATTGATATGTATATTCATGTTAATAATGTGCACAAACATCTTTATAGAGTTGTATACATCTACGTTTATACATTGCATGCTTCTGCGTGTGTATTATATATATATATATATATATATATATATATATATATATACAGTATATATACATATATATATATATATATATATATATATATATATATGTATGTATATATATATATTATATATATAACATATATATATAACATATATATATATAATATATATATAACATATATATACAGTATATATATAATATATATATATATATATATATATATATAAATATATATATATATATATATATATATATATAAATATATATATATAAATATATATATACACATATATATATATAAATATGTATATATATATATATATATATATATATATATGTAAATCTATATAAATATATATAATTATTAATGGCAATTACATTATGATTAGTGGTATCTACGTTTCCTACCAGAATCTATTTATCTACGTAGTTTCTTTTGATTCTACTGCGTGAGACTTTGGTGAAAAAAACAGAATTTTACTTTCCTTTATTTCATCACTACAACACTGTTTCGGCAGTATTATCTCTTTATCCAGTGATTATTGATTTAAGATCGTTTCACAATTCCTTTTATATGTCTAATTCAAAATCACGATTAATTCATTTAATATTGATATTTTAAGGTTGTAAGAAAAAGAGAAAAAGAGAAATGAAGATTGAAAATATTTAATTGTTTTCAGAAATCCTTTAAAGATTATAAAGATGAAATACACAGCGTATAAATATAATGCTTATATATATTCACATACATACACCCCCATCATAAGCGCATCATCTCAGACCACCCGTTGTGTAAGTCAGGTAGTCAAGACCGTTCTGCTGTCAGGAACATGCAGGGGACAGGAGCACCTGGCAGCTGCAGGACCACTGCTCCTTGTCCATCTCTGGGAGGAGACGTTCATGTAAAAGAACGCATGATTTCAGATGCCGAAGGGCACCCAGCACCATAACTTCTCATTTTAATGACAGTCCAATTCTTTCTGGTGGGAGAGTGTGATCAGATTACTATCGAATGTTCAATGTTGGCCTTTGGAGAGCGACGGTTACATAAGCTAGTTACAACTAAGAGTTGTGGAAAGAACAATGATGGGAATAACACTAAGAAACAGAAAAAGAGCAACAAGGTTACGAAAGAAAAATAAAGTAAAGGATATTATAATAACATGTAAGAAAAAGAAATGGACATGGGCAGGACATATAATGAGAATGAGATAATAGATTGACAAGAAGAATAACAGAACGGGTCTTTAAAGATCGCAAACGATGCAGGAAAGGAAGAGAAGATGGTGGATTAACGAGCTATGAAAATTTGTTGGAATAGATTGGCATAGAAAGACTATAAATAGACATGTGTGGAAGGACATGTCTGAGGCATTTGTCCTGCAGTGAACTAGTTGCGGCTGATGATATATATATATATATATATATATATATATATATATATATATATATATATATATATATATGTCTGTGTACTTTATCTCTTATACTGATAATTTCTGTGATTATTAACAAAGTACTGTACTGTAAAAGCAAAATGTAAAGAAGCACGTTATCAAGTAAATGTTATCAATTTGGGACTAACAAAAAGTCAAGAAATATAGGAAATGCTATTTTGCAAATGAATTAAATTCAAAACAAAAATATTAAATATTGAATAAGAGTAATCAATCAGTAGACTACTCCCATCATGGACACTCAACAAAGAATGAAATCTCTTGAACGCAAGGCCTTAATCTATAGACCTTGCTCGAACGTATGCAAACTACGCCGTTCAATTACCTTACGAATCTACGGCGATTGATTTCCAAGTTTCAGTTGAGTAAAGATTCGAAAAAGGAAAACGGGGCGATGCCGTCTCCTTGGTGAGAAACAGTCGAATCTTCGTCATCAATCACAAGTTGAGGCTCTCACTCATGAGTATTTTGCCAGGTTCAATAAAAACTCGCTTATCCTTTGTGTGATCTCTTGCAATTGAACACAGTCTACAGTCATATACAGTATACACACATCCTACTTTTAATTACGTTGGCTTGCCATAGAAGTAAAAGAGAAACACCGAATATAACGGATATGGTAAAAAAATCAAATGGTATAAGCTTGAAAGCACGGTTGCATTTGAAGGAAACTACAGTACAAACACTTACCGTATAAGACTCTTATCTACTCGGTGGAAATCAGCCGATTTCAATAAAATTCAAATTTTTAAAATCTGTTTTTATAACTTTCTACGAATTAAGACGTGCTTATTTTTTCTTCGTTTCCTCCTGAACAGGGCTATATATGGGCATAATGTTATTTTTCAAGATCCATAGTTCATGTATTAAGCAGAAAAAAAAATTAAAAATAATGTATTATGAGAAACAATTTTGGTAAATTGGGATATTTTGAAAACCCATAAGAAAAATAATGATAAATAATCTATCCCAACCATATTTATGTAAGTCGGTAAAACCTACGATTTGGTATGAAGTAAACAACAGCAACAACGATTAAATCTACAACAACATTCGTTATTCAGCAACTAACGACATAAATAAAAGTAGTATCCATCAAATAAATCGCAAAACGAGCGATTCGTTCCGTAGAACTCCAAATTCTCGTCAGGAGGAAATACGGCCAACAAGTGTCTTTGTCCATCAACCTACTTCGGGTTTTAACTTAAATAAACTGAACGATAAATTCACCAAGTGTTAGTGTGCAAACAAACAAAGTAAACAATTCAATAAATTCATAATACATAAATGAATAAATAGCTGAATAAATGCATACATATTGCTCATAAAACATGCAATACGATTCCATATGGTGTTATGTGTAACATCAATAGATCCAAAGGCCACAATATGAGCATAAAAATTAAAGAGGCATACACTCCTGCTGTAGTCCAGTCCGGAGCTGCTATCCCCTCTCTCTTACCACTGGCACTTCTATAATTATATAGAGTGAAGGTACCATGTTCGGAATTAGGGGAAGGTACGCAACATACTTGGGAAAAGGACTTGCTGTCTCAACCATCTTTTCCAAAGGCATCTTTGATGACGTCATGAGTTCACTTTACTGCCGGTACTTAGGATACAACCCAATGATTGATCACAATGACGCTTCCTGGTAGCTGATAGAAAGTGTGGGGGGGGGGGGGTGATCTGCGCAAATAAATCCATTAAATATTAGCAACAGTGGAAACAATAGTAGGAAAGGACAGTAATGCCTAAACCATTCATAATCTACTTCAGCGTAGGCTACATGAGAATAGCAGAATAGTTGTTACAAGAACAAGAGCAAAAGGAGAAACAAACGTATTTCATTATCATCAGGAACTATGATATGCAACAGAAAAAGGAATTTACTGAAATTTTTTTTTAAATCTAACACAGTCAAGTAATGGCTCATAATTAAAAAGAAAAAAAAAACACATTAATTTTATTGTCATGGAATACAATTAACACAGCACAAATATAATATTTACCAACAAATTATAAAGTATAGCTTTAAAAATTAAAAATGTATTATGACAATAAATGAGCATTCATTTCACGAAATAAATCGATTAGAAAATATAGTTATTAGTGAAATGGATCAAAATTTGTTTTGAATAGCAACGCAAAGGAAAAATGTAAGTACAAAGGAGATAAGGGACACGAGAGAGAGAGAGAGAGAGAGAGAGAGAGAGAGAGAGAGAGAGAGAGAGAGAGAGAGAGAGAGAGAGAGAGAGAGAGAGTTGCTAAGATAATGAAATTGTCACAGCTATTTTACAAAATATGTTAGGAGAGATCTTGAATTTACGTCACTCGTCATCGATCAAAAGCAGACAATATTGGCACTTGGCCTGATGGCACTCCGTCGGATGTCAGGTTGGCCGAGTGGTCTAAGGCGCCAGATTTAAGCTCTGGTACTCGTGAGAGTGCGTGGGTTCGAACCCCACACCTGACAAACGGAATAATTTCTTTTCATTCATTTACCGTTAGTACTAGTGTGCAGAATCCAACACTACATCTACAAAAACCCAATTCCAATAATTGCACTATCATTTTCGATACAGAATGCGGGCTGAAACCAGAACAACGAAGGTTTCGTTGTTTTCCAGTATTAGAACAGCAGCATTCGAAGTAGTAGTTTGATTTGGTCCTAAATCTGACGGAAATATTTGTTTTCATTCATTAAGCCCTGATGTTTGTGATTGTCTTTATTTAGACCTTAGAGTTAACTTAAATGAATATAGTTGTAACATTTCAGATTTGTAATTGTCAGAATGTTCTTTTTCGATATTCTGAACTCAGGTAATCGTCAAACTGTAGATTCAGCTCTTTAATTTGATAGAAGTTATTTTTTCGCTCAATATGATCTAGATCTGATAAGCGAGGGTATGCAGACAATTCGTCGAAATGACAGTTGGTCGAAATGAATGGTAGTTTTTTACAAAAATAATTTCTGTTTTCAAGTATCTAATCATTGATAGTATGTTTTTTTACGAATAGTTAGCAGAATAGTATGGTAGTTTGAAACAAATTCTTATCTTAAGTCTAATATCAAACATTTCACTATAGCCCATAAGCAAAATGGAATTCATCAAAACCTTGCGAGGTGCTAAAAAACTTTTGCATGAAGGTTTTGCTCACACGGTACCTCGAATTACTGAAATCCCCCGGATTTACTGGAATCCTCAGGTAAATACTGGAATCCCCTTAAAAATTACCGAAATCCCCAACAATATCACTGCAAACCCTTAAAAATCAAAACTAATATGTGTTTTAATTAAAATACCTTATTCTTATGTTTTTAGCATTTATATTTTTTATATATTTGCAGGTAGAACCTCGGCTAGGGGTTATGACCTGGGAAGGTTTGTGACTTGGGAAGGGGTCCGGGGCTTGCCCTAGGCTAGGGGTTGTGACCTGGGAACTACTAGGTTGGGTTAGGTTGGGTTTGTTGGGTTCTGTACCCTTTTGTACCCTTTTATATACAGTATTGTGTAAAGGGTATATAGAAAAGCTTTAAAATACACATTTTATCTAATTAATTTACTAAAAAATATTGTAAACTAATAAAAACCCATTATTTATCGATTTCTAAGGGTTTACAGTGATATTGTAGGGGATTTCGGTAATTTTCAAGGGGATTCCAGTATTTACCTGGGGATTCCAGTAAATCCGGGGGATACCAACAATTCGTGGTTCCCTTGGTTACACAATTCATAAGAAACATTGAGATAAAACATACTGTAGATGTGAAAAACGGGGTGAGTGTGAAGCAAGATTACAAACTATTAATGATATAATTCAAGGAAATCCTTCACGGCATTTCCATCCGCCAAATGATACTCGATATTCTGCCTTGAACGTTGTAAATGAAATTAAGCAAAGGGTTGTGAAGCTTGAATGTTTCATCCATTTTGATAGAGTATGAACAGACAGCTATAAAGGCTATTAAAAGAAATTTCCCTGAAGTGGTTATCAATGGATGTTTTTTTTTTTTTTCATTTTGGCCAGTGTTTTTGGCGCAAACTTCAATCACATGGGCTTCAAAGTTGGTATAGAGAAGTGGAAAATGTATTTTTAATCAAACAAATACAAGCCCTTGCATTTGCACCTCCTGAAGATGTCTGTTCACTTTTTAACAACTTCGTAGTCATTAGACTTACAGACTGATGAAATCCTGAGCGACTTTTTAGTTTATTTTGAAACAACTTGGCTAGGGATAATTCAGGGAGGAAGAAAAAGACCTACTTTTGATATTGACATGTGGTTGGTCAATGGTCTAGTAAAAAAAATTTGCCAAGAACAAACAATTCAGTGGAAGGGTGACACCATGCGTTTAATAAGCGGGTTCTAGTACGGAATCCTTCAGTAACGAAGCTTTTGAGGAAGCTAAGAAAGAAGCAAGCGAGCAATGAACTCCAAATTGAGCATGGGAATAGATATTTCTTGGAAAAACTGGAGATATAACAGTCAATGAACGTCTGAAAAAAAATTGTGGACGAGCACAGCCGCGAGGACGGGTTAGATTTTTTAAAACCAATTGCCCATAACTTATAAAATTCCTACACGTTAATTAAATTTGAAATAATCTTTATTGTTTTTACATTTTTAGCTTTACAACTATAATCCTTTTGAACAAAATACTGTAAACAAATAAAATTATATCTTATTTAATATTTTTAAATATTTTTTTTTTTTTTTTGATAAATGAAACTACTATTCATTTCGTCCAATTGTCATTTTGACGAATTATCATTCTACCAATTGTCTTTCGACCAAGAGTCAGGTTACAATAAGCGAGAACCCTTAATCGCTGAGATTGTTGAGGGAACTTTAGAGATAAAACGCCAACTTTCGTGAATCCAGCTCTATATTAATCTGGATTTGATACCGATCGGAGTGCTTACTCTAAACATAAAGCTGAGATAAGAGGATCCTATTCTTTATACAGTAATCCAGATCTATAAGTGACTATTGTGTGTCAGCTTAAAACTTGACCCTGAATTACCTAAATCTAGTTCTTTATTTGCTAATCAGGATCTGGTAGTCACATGAGCATGTGGGGTCAGAGCCAAAATTAGGCAAAAAGTAGTTCTGCTTTCTAGCCAGGAATCCACATAGTACCTCTGAGAATGTATGAGATTGTAAAATAAACAAAAAAGATTGAATAAAGATATTAGTTATTATTCCAGATTTGGTAATTGGGCGAAATGCATGGAATTCAAACCAAACCCTGCCAAATGTTGATGATGCTTTTTAAATCATTGCAATCACTGATCTCTATCTGGTACTCGTCAACATTAATGTCATAGGCGAGTCCAGTTCTTAAAGATATTATTTGGATTTGCTATTCACAGCTGGATGAGATTGAAACATAAACCTGACTGGGGGGTTCAATTTTCCAGTCATTAATCATGTTATGTTACTCGCGGGAGTACACGGGCCTGTAAACTAACACAAACGTAGGTGAAATTATCCTTTATTCATTAATTCAAATCTTGTACTTGTGAGAGTGAGTAAGATTGAAACTTAAACCTGGAATCCTCAAAGCCTATAACTCATTCATCAACGTGAATGATTATCGAAGTCAAACCTAAACCTGACATAATCTAAGCCACTTCTCAACCTAAGTCAGACTTTAAGTGAATATTGTTCTTGTTTGTTGATTGATAATCAACAGTGATTATATAGAGTTCAAACACTTTCGTTAAAGCATTTCAAACACCAAATTGCAAAGGACTTAGACGGTTATTATCACTTCAGTTCCTTAAGATCAGCCCAACCAAAATCAAAGTTATATTAAAAATTTAGATCAGAGATGTGGAAGAGAACAGAATTATCAAAGGGAAAAGATATCGAACACTAAGGGAAACTTAACTTTTACTTGACTTCAAAAAGACGGTTGAAGATAGATGAACTTCCAGAGAGATGTGTTCTCATCTACCCCCAATCAACGTTTATATACACTTCAGATATACATTAACAGCTAACTGTCACGTGGTACATCACCAAGCCTCAGACCCAAAAGGCTTGTAAGGATGTTTGTAATAATAGAACTTTGTTTACATAATTTCCTAAGATGATACTAAAACTATTCCTACTCACTTAACAAAAACACTTTCATACAGACACTCATTATTACTAAGATATAAGAATTTCAGAATTGTGGCTCTTCTTGCATGAGGTCACTTCTACTCAAACTTTCTCATATTAGCACAAACTAGACTCTACGCCTTCTGGACTCTTCGTCATTTCTTACATTGTAATTGACTTTACCGTTATAAAAGTACGTTATATTACATTTTATGCATGGTAGTCGGTTCATTAAATATAGTAGGGTAAGGCAATTTTGGACAAGTAAGGCAAATATTGGACAGATGCAATATCTCTTAAGCTATTTATAATTTTCGAAAACTATAATGCTATTAGAAATTGTCCAACCTTCTACTTTATGAATATTAGTAAGTCTGGTTTTTAAAAATGTATTAAGTACCCGTAAAAAAAAATTCTAATATGGGTGTCCAATAATTGCCTGACCTTCCTTTTACGGTTTCTCAGAAATAATACATGAAATTATTTTTTCTGAAAACAAATTAGTGGATGATGCTAAAGGAAGGTTTAAAATGAAAAATAAATGAACAAATTTGGAATATCTAGTGTCCAATTTTGCCCCGCCTCGAAAAATGGTAAGGCAATTTTGGACACTTAATTAAAAAAAAAAAAATCCAATTCATAATGTTAAGTTATTAAGTAAGAGATTTTGTAAACTATCTATTTATCTATATCTATATATATATATATATATATATATAAATATATATATATATATATATATTCTTAATAATTTTAACTAGATATATAGGTAAATGATAGTTCTTTGAAAATATTTTCTATCATTTATTTCAATAGAAAATCATATTGATTTATAAGAAAATAAAAAAAATAAAAAGTTTTCTTTTCATAGAAATTGATAATCAAACCTACTACTAATGAGAAAATAGGAACAAGTACAAAATTGGAAATAAATGTGAACAATTCAATATATACTATTGTACCAACCGTGTTTCACACAATTGTACATAATTCCTTTTGTATATATTATGCTTGTATCTTCGCTCTTCCCTCGCACTAAAACGAACATGAAAATTCATGTATGGTTTTTCCTCTGTAATATTGTCTGTCTTGTGAACTTGTTATGTCCTGTTGCCTTGAGGATTTGTATATAAGGAGAGAGTTCTACAATAATATAACTCAGTCATTTCCAACCTGCCCTTGAGTTCACAACCTTACTCGGCGCCAACACATTGGTGACCCCGGAAGTCGACTCGCTCCCACTGCCTTCCACCCCCACCTCCCTCGCCCCTCCATCGTTGGTACTATGACGGAGACGGACTCTACTACAGCAGTTGGCGCTCCGGCCGCCCCATTGAAACTTTCACCGTTCGCCACCGGAGTGGCGTTTGCTTGGTTTCAACGCGCAGAAGTCCACTTCCGTATCAGGGGCGTGACTCGCTCAACCACCAAAGCGGATTATGTTCTCGCGGCGATACCCGAGGACACCTTCCCAGAAATATCCGACTGGCTTTGTGAACAAGGAGACACCCCAATAGCGTAAGACGCCCTCAAAACATACCTTCTGCAGCAGTACTCGCCGTCGCCAGCCGCCCGTATAGCAAAGCTTTTTCAGCTCTCGCAACAACCACTGGGGGACCAAAGGGCTTCGCTTGCCCTCAGGGAAATGACCAGTATCGCTCGCCTTCAACCTGCCGCAGACGGCTCTCCTCGTGAGGTGAACCTACTTCGTGCCCTTTGGATACGCCGTTTACCCGAACCTGTACACGCTGCCATACCCGATGTCGATAGTTTACCCATAAAGGACTTGATGACCAAAGCCGACGCCCTTATGGACAGCCACTTCAAGACCTCCATCAACGCCTCCACCCCTGATGACGAGGACGCCTATTCAACGTCAACCGAAGCTGACATGAATGCCGTAGGACATACACGCCTACCCCGTGACGTGCCGAAGCGGCGACAAAGCCGCCCACCACCCACCAATCGCTCGCGCCCCAACCAACGACTTCTACAGCCACTTACTACCTCCCATCCGCCGCAGTTTTGCTACTACCACTTCAGATTCAGGGCAACCGCGAAGAAATGTGCCAAGGATTGTCAGTGGCCATAAAACGTGTAAGTAGGCCATTGCTTGTGGCGGTGGCCTCCCATGTTTCTAATCTTTTCTTTTTACAGGATGCAGGAACGGGCGTGCTATTTTTGGTAGACACGGGTGCTTGTCGTTCTCTTTTGCCAAGGAAACTCTTCAGGGCACGACGTAGTCTGTCTACATCTGCCGACGTCCGCTTAGTAGCTGCCAACGGATCTGCGATACCCACCTACGGTTACGAGAACCTCACATTATCGTTCGGAAACGGTAAATTCAATTGGAAGTTTCTCGTTGCTGACGTCACAATGCCAATCCTCGGTCGGATTTCCTCTCTCATTTCCACCTTCTGATCGATGTCGCCCACCGACGATTGGTCAACGCAGACTCATACTTGTCGACACCTCTTCAACCCGCCCCCTCTAACCTCGCTCTCCACATCAGCGCACCCACGGATGCCTACGCCCACCTCCTCACGTCGTACCCGGAACTTTTCCGTCCAGAACTTCGCCAAACGCACACGGTTCCTGCCAAGCACGGTATTTATCACCATATCAAGACGACGGGACCCCCAGTCTTCGCAAAATTCAGACGTCTGGCACCGGAACGATTGGCAGCCGCCAAACAGACGTTCGCCGAAATAGAGAAAATGGGCCTTTGCCAAAAGGCCTCCAGCCCATGGTCGTCGCCCTTACAAATCGTTCTGAAGAAAGACGGCTCCCTCCGTCCGTGCGGGGATTACAGGCGCCTGAACATGCAAACAGAACCGGATCACTACCCCCTCCCAAACATTGCCGACGTGACCTCCTACCTGCACAAAGCGAAGGTTTTCTCTACGCTCGACCTCCTGAAGGGGTATTATCAGGTGCCTATGAACCCAGAAGACATCCCCAAGACCGCCATCACCACTCCGTTTGGTACATACACCTTCAATTACTCCTGCTTTGGCCTTCGTAATGCTGGGGCAACGTTTCAACGTCTCATGGATGGCATCTTAGGGGACCTCCCTTTCTGTGTATGTTATGTGGACGACATACTTGTGTTCTCCTCCTCAAAAGAGGAACACCTCCATCACCTGCGCATCGTGCTCGACCGCCTGCAACAAAACGGCCTTGTAGTCCGGTACGACAAGTGTACCTTTGGCGCCAACGAAGTCTCGTTCTTAGGGCACCGCATCACTCCTGAAGGTGTCCACCCCGTCCCTGAAAAGGTAGCAGCCGTTCAGAACTTCCCCGTGCCCTCGACCGTCAAAGCTCTGCAGGAATTCTTGGGCATGATCAACTATTATCACCGTTTTCTGCCATCCATTGCCGCCACTCTTGCTCCTCTCTACGCCTCCCTTAAGGGCAAGCCGAAGGACCTGAAGTGGGGTCCCCTTCAAGAAGCAGCCTTCTGCAATGCAAAGAAGGCCCTATCAACTGCTGCGGCTCTCACTTTTCCTATACCACACGCCCCTCTCCTCTCCACCGATGCCAGCGACGTCGCTATTGGTGCAGTACTCGAGCAGGTGGTCAAAGGCTCGCCCCGCCCATTGGCCTTCTTCCGCAGAAAACTGTCCAAGGCAGAATCGGGTTATTCTACCTTCGATCGAGAATTGCTGGCGGTGCACTTGGCTGTCCGTCACTTTCGCCATTTCTTAGAAGGTACGCCCTTCGTCATTCCCACAGACCACATGCCTCTGGTGCACGCCTTCACTCGACAGTCTGACGCCTGGTCCGCCCGTCAACGCCGACATCTCTCCGCCGTGGCTGAATACAATTGCACCCTCCAATACGTCCCTGGGAAAATGAATCCCGTTGCCGATGCCCTGTCAAGAAACACATTGGCTGCCGTTCAACTGGGATTGGATTACAACACCCTGGCTGAAGCCCAACGACAGGATCCAGAGTATCAAGCTTGTAGGATATCCTGCACATCCCTCCGTTGGGAAGACTTTCCCCTTGAAGACTCCAACACCACCCTCCTCTGTGACGTCAGTACTGGTAGACCGCGACCTTGGATTCCTGCTCCCATACGCCAGCAGGTGTTTGATTTCATTCACGGCCTTTCACATCCCTCGTGCCGTTCTACTGCACAGCTGCTGAAGGCAAAGTTCATTTGGCACGGCATTTCTAAGGATGCTAAGGATTGGGTCCACGCCTGTACTTCTTGCCAAACTTCCAAAGTACATCGACACACGGATTCAGGAGTGGGCACCTTTCCTCAACCTCAGCGTCGTTTCGCACACATTCACGTCACCGTTGTAGGCCCCCTACCCACATCACAAGGACATCGTTACCTGTTTACCGTCATCGACCGCTCCACTCGTTGGCCTGAAGCCATTCCCATGGAAACTGCAACGTCCGCCTCATGTACATCTGCCTTACTCTCTGGATGGATTTCAAGATTCGGTATCCCTGAGCATATTACTTCTGACAGGGGAACCACTTTCACCTCTCAATTGTGGACGTCATTAGCAAATCTCCTGGGCATCACCCTACATCAGACAACGGCCTACAACCCCGCTGCCAATGGAATGGTTGAATGTTTTTATCGCACCCTCAAAGCAGCTTTGATGTCCCGCTGCAAGGATTGCAACTGGTTTACTCAGCTTCCCTGGGTCCTCCTGGGACTAAGGACCACTCCTAAAGATGCCCTCGACGTCTCGGCAGCTGAAATGGTGTATGGCGACCCGTTGGTCGTCCCTGCCGAAATTTTTCCTTCTACTACCTCCTCCGACGATCTCCAGTGCATACGTCACGTCGTGGGAAAATTTACTCCGTTCCGCCAGACCTACAAGCCCCCAGCGAAGCATCACATACCAACGGACTTGCACTCTGCAACGCACGTCTTCCTGCGCAACGACACCAGCAAGCCACCACTAACACACCCTTACACGGGCCCTTTCCTTGTGATCCGACGCAGTCCGAAAGCATTCCTCCTAAACATTCGGGGCAAAGAAGACTGGGTCTCCATTGATCGTCTAAAACCTGCTTATCTTCTGCCAGATGACCCGCCTACAGTTCGCCTCTCTAGATCAGGGCGCCCTATTTAACATGTACAGTATGTCATTTTTAGGGGGGGAACCATGTACCAACCGTGTTTCACACAATTGTACATAATTCCTTTTGTATATATCATGCTTGTATCTTCGCTCTTCCCTCGCACTAAAACGAACATGAAAATTCATGTCTGGTTTTTCCTCTGTAATATTGTCTGTCTTGTGAACTTATGTCCTGTTGCCTTGAGGTTTTGTATATAAGGAGAGAGTTCTACAATAATATAACTCAGTCGTTTCCAACCTGCCCTTGAGTTCACAACCTTACTCGGCGCCGTCACACTATAGCCATATACGTGACAATTTAAATGCTTGTATATATGACGGGTCTATTTAATTCAACCGAATGCTAAAAAAACAGCTTCAGTTTTTTTAAATATGGCACTAAATATTCTCTTTGAGGCATGGATTTCATAAAGGACCATTAATTCCATCTGTAATTTGAAAAAGGTATGTATCCGTTTGGTGCTCTGGATACTCCTCTACTCCTGATGCCTGGCAGTTGATCTTACTGGAATTAGTATGGACCGGCAGGGGTCACTTGCCTTATTTAGATAGGCACTGCTCATCACTAAGAAACTGGATATTCTTTGATGAATTTAGCCAATGAATTCTCTATGGATTTAGTCAGTCTATGGAAAACGAAAATGAATGAATTGCCCCCAGTCCCGGGCGTAGTGGGTTGCTAAGAAACTCCCGGTTTGTAAATACTAAAGAAAAATTGAAAATTAGTAATTGGAATGTTAGAACCATGAATCAAACTTTGAAGTTACAGCTAGTAGAGAATGAATTTATGAAATATAGTTTGGATATCTTCGACCTAAGTGAAACACGTTGTAAGGGGAGAGGTAAAGAACTCTAAGACCAAGATGGAGTTAGAAGAGAAGAGGTAGGAATAATGATGATGACACCAAGAGCAGAAAAGGCATTAACCAAATGGAGAGCTGTAGATAGCAGATTGTTACTTACAAAAATTAAATCAAAACAGTGCAATATGAGTATTACAGTTTGCTATGCGCCAACAAATGATTCCTCTGAAGAAAGGAAAGATGAATACTGTGAAGAACTGCAGAGTATAATAGATGAGAACCTAGAGACATTATGAAAATTGTGATTAATGACTTCAATGCTAAAGTTGGAAGGAATATTCAAGGGATAGAAAATGGGATGGTTGTTGAGGTTCTTGACGAAGTTGCAAATGAAAATGGGGCACATTTTATAAGTTATTATTCAACAAACTATCTTGTTACTGGAGGTACTCTTTTCCAGCACAAGGAGATACACAAATATACATGGACTTCACCATGTGGCAATTACAAATATCAAATAGATCACATGGTCATTGATAAACAGAGAAGGAGGACTCCGAGATATGTATCAAGCTATAGAGGTGCAGATATTGGTAGTGATCACCAGTTCCCCATTGCCACACAAATATTAAAACTGAAAGCACCCAACAGAAATGTAGATAGAATACCTAAGTTTGATACAACTAAGCTTCTAGAGGATGAGCACAGAAATCTTTGTAACTGAATGTAGGAATCGATTTACAGTCTTAAGAGACTTTAAGAGACGAAGTTTTGGGACATGCAATTACAAGGAGAAAACCATGGATATCAAATGATACTTGGGATACTATAAAAAGAAGACAAAGACAGAAATTAATTTCTGAAAGGTTTCGAGGAAGTAATGAAAATTACAAGGCAGAGCATGCCAAGTATTTCAGTATTGATAGTGAGGTCATAAGAAATATCAGGAATGATTGGAGAGAATATTTAGACAGAAAAGCAGATGAGGCTGACAAAGCTAAGAATTCGGGGAGTGGCTTTGTTGTAGGAATTGCTCATAGAATTATTAATGAAATTTCTATGGGAAAATAGAAGCAGCCGCATATACCCATCAAAAAGAAAGAGGGATCTGTTATAACAAAAGAAGATGAAGAAAGGTAACGTTGGATTGAACACTTTAGTGAGGTCATAAATAAGAAATACGAAGGGAATAATTTGGTTGATATACCTGAAACTGATGAAGACCTTGATGTGGCCATGAATGAATTAGGTGTGTTTGAAGTCGAAGCTATTCTTAAAAAACTCAAAAGATGGAAAGCCCCTGGATACGAAGGAATAACTGCTGAGATGATATTGCCTGAAAATGAAGTGACTCCCAGATTACCTACAAGATTATTTTGTAGAATGTGGCGTGAAGAGGCAAAGCCTTATGTATGGGAGCTAAGAGTGCTGATGAAAATGACAAAAAAAGATCTGACTGATTGCAATCATTACAAAGGCATCACACTTACGTCAGCTGTCATAAAAATATATAGAATGCTCATTCTAAAGAGACTAGAGAGAGAGATTGATGAAAACCTGAGAGATGAAGAAGCAGGATTTAGAAAAGGTAGAAGTTGTACTGACCAAATTTTCATTCAAGACATGTGGTACAGCAATATGTAGAATATAGAAATCCACTTTTGATGGTATGTGTGGGCTATGAAAGAGCTTTTGATTATGTGCTCTGGCATATTTTGTGGAGAGTCTAGTCATTATGGAGTTCCTCTCAAATATGTAAATTTAATTGTCTGTTCATGAGCATACCATATGCAAAGTTAATGCTAGCGGCGTCTTATCAATAGAATTTCCAGTGAACAGTGGAGTACTCTAAGGGAATGTGTTGTCACCTATGTTGTTTATCCTCCTCTTAGATTTTGTAATACATAGATCGGTTGGGGATGGTAGAGAAGGATTGGACTGGATTGGTAACAGAAAATTAGCAGACCTAGAGTATGCTGATGATGCTGTCCTAATTACCAGAACACCACAGGGCTTGGAAAGCTTGCTTACCAGAATGCATGAAAAATCACATGAGGTTGAGCTCGAGATAAATAGAAGAAAGACAGATGATGAGAACGGAATATGCAAAGGAAGATGAAATATCTTTGGAAGGATAAAGGATTGAGGTAGAATTATTTGAATGTTTAGGAACTATGATATCTAATATAGGAGCTTTAGAATTTTAGTTTAATGAAAGATTGAAAAAAGCAAATCAGACGATGGCTAGGTTAAGTCAAATTTGGAAATCATGTCGCCTAAAATTACATATAATAATCAGGCTATATATCAGTTTAGTGAGATCGGTGTTACTGTATGGGAGTGAATCTTGGTATATTAATGAAACTCATTTTGTAGATTTGAGAACAAAGCCCTCAGAAGAATATTGGGTGTTGAATGAGAGGACAGGATTAGAAATTAAACTAAGAGAGATTATTCGAGCGCCATTTGTGGATGAGATCATGGTGAGGGGTAGATGGAGATGGTTTAGGGATGCTCTTTGCTCTCCCTAAGAGATATTAGTTCACCAACCTTTCAACTGGCCTCCACAAGGCACTAGAAGAGTTGGAAAACCCAGGCCTACATGGCTGAGGACTATAAAGCATGAAGTAGGAGATTGTGATTGGAGAAATATTGAATTAAAAGTTGAAGATAGAGACGACTAGCGAAATCTAATTGAGGCTCTTTGCGTTGATAGGCGTGGGAGGAGATGATGATGATGATATGTGGCCTCAAGGCGAGTCACTTAGCCTCCTTCTTCCTCTAAAAACCCTTTTGTTGCTCTACCAATGCAAAATAATGGACGCTCCTTAATATCTTCCAAAATTATTTGAATTTATTTCTTTTATTTTAGGTATAAATAAATCCTGATCATTTACTATCGGGACTATCCTAGCAGTTCAATTATCACTATATATTACCCTGGTCAATTTAGATTTTTTGAATTGACGTTAGTGTTTGCAGACACATTTTTTCTTAAAGAATCGAGAGATATCTGGTTGCTTTGTATTTCCATTATTTGTCACGATTGTATCCCTTTCTTTTGTAGGTAAACGTATCTCTTTGATGGGTCGTTCATAGTATGAGGTAACAATGATAAAACTAAACTGGATAGGTACAACTTAGGACGAATATTGTTTTATGGGATCAGCTTTGCCCCTCCTTGATGTATCTATCACGCTGTTCACTCTAATGTTGCTGCATTTATCTCCGTATCAAAAAGGCAACATGACAGTTATCAACATGGAAGTTAGCATGAACAGTGAAAATATATTCTATTTCAATTCCTGAAATTTTCATTTGGGTATGTGAATTATTATAGGAACAATGTATATAGTAGAGTTTTTTAGATATTTCTAGCATTTGGGGTGACACCCCTCTCGAGGATGTTACCATGTTTTGGTCAATCTTTTTGAGGGTTTCACCCCCTGAGTGTCAACAGCTTTAAGAGTGTCCCCAGTATTAAATAACTTTGAAAATAATATCATAACCATCGAGCTAGAAAGAAACTTTTTTTTTTTTTTAAATGTAACTCTCAGGGTGTCCCTGCACCCTTTATGTCTTATTTTGAATGTTTATGATTACATATATAGAGATTTATACATAAAAGTACATTTGTATGCTCGAATAAAAAGTTTGATTTACATATTCACATAGTAAGGCAAAATTGGACAGTTTTCAAAGCCATGGTGAGGCAAAATAGGACAGGCAAACTTTTCACTTTTTTCTTGGAGAGGCAAAATTGGACAATCTTGGATTACGGACACAAAAATTTATGTAAGTCTATAATTTTTTTCTAGCATTTTTATATTGGTTGGGACCACAAATTGTCATAGTTTACCCAACTGAACCTTGGCGCTTAACGGAGTTACAGACGTGTCCAAAATTGCCTCGCCTCTAATATATTTTTTTTATTGCTGAAATACGAGAATTTCTAATTCTTTGATGATTATGAAACAAGCCCTTTTTATGGATGAGACCTCCCTCTCTTGAAAACATGTTTGGTATTTGGTCATAAATTATTAATATAGATTTTGTACAAAGGTTACTAAAAAGGTGTCCAAAATTGCCTCGCCTTACAATATCACCTTTCATTTACGTACTGTATGTATATGTATATGGGTTGTACTCAACAGTCGATTTAGAATCAATCACAATTATGAACTGGATCAAAACTAACATGAGAGGCATTCTGCAGCACAACATCTTTAATCACTTTAGTAAATAATCCGTAGGGTCGTATTTCAAACTAATTTCCAGGGTTTATCAACATAAGCTAGACAAGTAATCCAGACCTGGTTAGTAACTCTTAACCTCGTTGCATTACTTGTACTTAAATTTATCCATCTCTTCCCTTCAATTGTACCCCACCTCCAAGAGACTGTAGGAGTCAGCAATATGAACATCAGAGGAGATTATAGTAATAATGACAAAATATCTTATTTTCATACTCTCTGATATTCATATACATGACCAACCTCCCCACTGACTCGTGGTATCAAGAAAAGAGATGATGTCAACTTAAAACCTGAAGACAATAGATAACCGACGTGGCAACTTTGGCTTTTTGCCACTTGCCGTTAGAGGGTTCCATTCACTTGTTATGGGCATGAAATTATTAAAGCAAAAGAAAATGAAAACACTTTATAGTTCAAAATTTCAAGGGTGTGTCGATTAACCCAAGCTTCTGAAGAAAAAGTAATATGAACATCAGGTGGGTATTAAAATAAGAAATTTTATGATCAAAATTATGTTTATCATATCATTAATACTATTATTACTAGCTAAGCTATAACTCTACTTGGAAAAAAAAGGATGCTACAAGCCTAAGGGCTCCAACTGCTTGGGAAGATATGTATACAAAGGATGGTCAGTATCATGAAAAATATTATGCAATATGCACAAAGAACTAAATGTACGAATAAGGAATTTAATAGACAACAAATTTGTTTCCAAAAAATTAGGATGAGAGTAGTAGGTGAAGACCAGACAGGAAATCAATACTCTAAACAAGGTAGAATGGAAGAATGAAAATGTTTCCTTAGGATAGACTGATCACCGATAATCGTAATAGTCTTTCTCAATAAGCCCAAAATGTTTCATGCAATTGAAGAAGAAACCGACCGAATGGCTTTCTCAAAAGAACAGTAGCAATCAAGAATGAGTTGTATAAAGTTAAAAAGAGATTGTTAATGAAAAGATCTGGATGTTGAGGAGCCACTTTCATTGACCTACTTACAATCATACTTTAAATTTTGAGGATTTTGGTCCATTTAAAATGTGGAATTGTTTATCAGCGGGATATTGTATTCAAAATATTATACGATTCCTTGGTTGCTCAGGCTCTAATATAACTGGTTGGATTAATTTAAGCTTTCTCTCACAACATCAAAAGTGTAGATTATTGACCTACCGAGACTGCATAAGGTATTAATCATATGCAAAGCTGACATATGTGTGTAAGGTTCTTCTTCACTCAGAGTCTTTGAAGTCAAACGGATTACAGTTCATGTTATTCATAAATTTAAGCTATAATACCTCTCATGAGAATGTACGCGAATGATAGTGAAATTGCTTTGGGATTCATTTACATACTTTCTGGCACTTAGGGTGAGTTCTGTACCAGGATTCTGAATTCCCTGGGCAGCTTTAGTAGCCAGGGATGAATCACATCTTGAGCTTAGCAGTACCTGCAAAAGCCATAACAGTTTTTTTCTAGTACTGCAAAAGCCATAACAGTTTTTTTCTAGTACTGCAAAAGCCATAACAGTTTTTTTCTAGTACTGCAAAAGCCATAACAGTTTTTTTTCTAGTACTGCAAAAGCCATAACAGTTTTTTTTCTAAGGTGCAATAAAATTTACGTAAACCAAATATAGCTACGCATAATATGATAGTTTTCAAGTAACATCCAATACCTATTTGGCAATTACTAAAAGGGAAATTATATAAAAGAGTATTCCATAAAAGACCCACCAAGTGCTCTGTTCTTTTTAAAGCAATTTACAATTTATGAAATGATGTACTCATATATACTGTTGCCCTATTTCATGCTGGTATTGAGCCTGGTGATGTCTTCCTTGATGAAGAGCTGTTCATGAACATTTCAATTAAGTTCTAACATAAAGTATCCAATCTTATCAAAGTTCTCGTAAAAGTTGTTTACATGTTTGCAACGAAGAAAAATCTATCTTATATGGCCAAAATTGCAGCCTTGAGTGAATAGCAATGGGGGGCCAGACTATCACATGTTGGCAAGGAGCATAAAATAAACATGATAATGAGGCTTAATTTGCTCCTTAGCAACTCGTTTTGAAACTTGGAAAAGGAACAGGGCACAATGTTCCTTCCTACCGTTGTCACTACATTATGGGGTAGGGTACCTGATGCGCCCTCTCAAATGCCTTCTAACAAAGGCATCCTCTCCCACCAAAACCTGTTCTCTCTAGATCATCCTTTACCTTATCTTGACATCCAATTCTCTGCCTTCCTAGCGATCTCCCTCCACCCCACCCCCAACAGGGTTTTCCTAAGCCCTTCTCACTCCTTCCCCACCATGCATCCTCAACATGTGTCCATACCATATAAGGCGTGACACTCTTGTAACCTCTGCAATATTTACTACACCAGCCATTTTCTTATTTCATCCATACCATCTAAGGTGTGACACACTTACCTCTGCAATCTTTCCTACACCTGTCATTTTCTTATTTCATCCATACCATCTAAGGTGCGACACACTTACCTCTGCAATCTTTCCTACACCTGTCATTTTCTTATTTCATCCATACCATATAAGGTGTGACGCTCTTATAACCTCTGCAATCTTTACCACACCTGCCATTTTCTTATTTCATTTATATCACCTAAGGTGTGACACTTTTATAACCTCAGCAATCTTTGCCATACCTACCACTTTATTATTTTATTCATACCATCTAAGGCATGAAACTCTTCTAACCTCTGCAATCTTTACTTCACCTGCAATTTTCTTATTTCCTCCATACTATATAAGGCGTGACCCTCTTATAAACTCTGCAATCTTTACTAGACCTGCCATTTTCTTATTTCATCTATACCACCTAAGGTGTGAGACTTTCATAACCTCTGTAATCTTTACTATGCCTGCCATTTTCTTATTTTATCCATACCATCTAAGGCATGACACTCTTAAAACCTCTGCAATCTTTACTATATGGCTGTCATTTCTTATTTCATCAGTTTCCGATCTTTAACGCAGTGATATTGCCATATTCGATCTCTGCATTCTCATCTATGTTTTCTCCAGCTCTGCTTCCTCTTTACGTCATAGAGCCCGTCTATGTTCCCATCCATACATTAACACTGGTCTTATTACTGTACTATAAATTTTGAATTTTATTTTGATTGGATTTTTTTTTTTTTTATCGCATACAACAACCTCTACCTCCTTCAATTCCCCCCAGACTTCTTTTATCCTATTCTCAACTTCAGTCTTGCATCCTCCCTCTTGACTAATAATATAAACTGAGTATCTAAATTGTTACCCCTTACATGTAAGGCTATCCTGTCCCTCCCTTACTTACTGCTCAATTTAACCTGTTTTATCCACACTCACCCTCAAACCACCTCTCTCCTGTACCAACTGTGTGTCGACATTTCATTTTGTGTATATATTATGCTTGTATCTTTGCTCTCCCCTCGCACTAATAAGAACCTGAAATAACATGTCTGTTTTTCTCACCGTTAACTGTTAACCAGTGCGTTATCGGTTGAACAGGAAATTTCCTGTTCCATTAAGATTTTGTATATAAAAGCGAGTGTTCTGTAATAAAGTTACTCAGTTGCTTACATCCTGCCTTTGAGTCACAACCTTCTCTCGGCTCGTTACATTGGTGACCCAGGAAGTCAACTCGCTCCTCCAGCCTTCCACCCCACCTCGCCCCTCCATCATTGGCACTATGGCGGACTCCACGGAAGTTGGCGCTGCCCCATTGAAACTTTCGTCATTCACCAGCGGAGAGGCGTTTGCTTGGTTTCAGCGTGCAGAAGACCAGTTTCGCATCAAGGCGTGACTCGTTCAACCACCAAGGGAGATTATGTTCTCGCGGCGATACCCGAGGACACCTTCCCGGAAATATCCGACTGGCCTTGTGAACAAGGAGACACCCCAATAGCGTATGACGCCCTCAAAACATACCTTCTGCAGCAGTACTCGCCGTCGCCAGCCGCCCGTATAGCAAAGCTTTTTCAGCTCTCTCAACAACTGTTGGGGGACCAAAGGGCTTCCCTCACCCTCAAGGAAATGACCAGTATCACTCGCCTGCAACCTGCCGCAGACGGCTCTCCTCGTGAGGTGAACCTGCTTTGTGCCCTTTGGATACACCGTTTACCCGAACCTGTATGCGCTGCCATACCCGATGTCGATAGTTTACCCATAAAGGACTTGATGACTAAAGCCCTTATGGACAGCCACTTCCCGACCTTAAGACCTCCATCAACGCCTCCACTCCTAACGAAGAGGACGCCTATTCAACGTCAACCAAAGCTGACGTGAATGCCGTAGGACATACACGCCTACCCCGTGACGTGCCGAAGCAGCGACAAAGCCACCCACTACCCACCACTCGTTCGCGCCCCAACCAACGACTTCTACAGCCACTTACTGCCTCCCATCCGCCACAGTTTTGCTACTACCACAACAGATTCGGGGCAACCGCGAAGAAATGTGCCAAGTATTGTCAGTGGCCAAAAAACAAGTAAGTAGGCCATCGCTCGTGGCGGTGGCCTCCCGTGCTTCTAATCTTTTCTTTTTACATGATGCACGAACGGGCGTGCGATTTTTGGTAGACACGGGTGCTTGTCGTTCTCTTTTGCCAAGGAAATTCTTCAGGACACGACGTAGTTTGACTACATCTGCCGACGTCCGCTTGGTAGCTGCCAACGGATCTGCAATACCCACCTACGGTTACGAGAACCTCACATTATCGTTTGGAAATGGTAAATTTAATTGGAAGTTTCACGTTGCTGACGTCACATTGCCAATACTCGGTTCGGATTTCCTCTCTCATTTCCACCTTCTGGTCGATGTTGCCCACCGACGACTGGTCAACGCAGACTCGTACTTGTCAACACCTCTTCAACCCGCCCCTTCCAACCTCGCTCTCCAAATCAGCGCACCCACGAATGCCTACACCCACCTCCCTACGTTGTTCCCAGAAGTTTTCCGTCCAGAACTTCGCCAAACGCCCACGGCTCCTGCCAAGCACGGCATTTATCACCATATCAAGACGACGGGACCCCAGTCTTCGCAAAATTCAGACGTCTGGCACCGGAACGATTGGCAGCCCCCAAACAGACGTTCGCCGAAATGGAGGAAATGGGCCTTTGCCAAAAGGCCTCCAGCCCATGGTCGTCACCCTTACACATCGTTCAGAAGAAAGACGGCTCCCTCCGTCCGTGTGGGGATTACAGGCGCATGCAAACAAAACCGGATCACTACCCCCTCCCAAACATCGCCGACGTGACCTCTTACCTGCACAAAGCGAAGGTTTTCTCCACGCTCGACCTCCTGAAGGGGTATTATCAGGTGCCTATGAACCCAGAAGACATCCCCAAGACCGCCAACACCACTCCATTTTGTACATACACCTTCAATTACTCCTGTTTTGGCCTTCATAATGCTGGGGCCACTTTCAACGTCTCATGGATGGCATCTTAGGGGACCTCCCCTTCTGTGTATGTTATGTGGACGACATACTTGTGTTCTCCTCCTCAAAAGAGGAACACCTCCGTCACCTGCGCATCATGCTCGACCGCCTGCAACAAAACAGCCTTGTAGTCCGGTACGACAAGTGCACCTTTGGCGCCAACGAAGTGTCGTTCTTAGGGCACCGCAGCACTCCTGAAGGAGTCCATCCCCTCCCTGAGAAGGTAGCAGCTGTTCAGGATTTCCCCGCGCCCTCGACCGTCAAAGCTCTGCAGGAATTCTTGGGCATGATCAACTATTATCACCGTTTTCTGCCAGCCATTGCTGCCACTCTTGCTCCCCTCTACGCCTCCCTCAAGGGCAAGCCAAAGGACCTGAAGTGGGGTCCCCTTCATGAGGCGGCCTTCTGCAATGCAAAGAAAGCCCTATCAACCACTGCAGCTCTCACTTTTCCTATCCCACATGCCCCTCTACTTCTCTCCACCGATGCCAGTGACGTCGCTATTGGTGCAGTACTCGAGCAGGTGGTCAACGGCTCGCCTCATTGGCCTTCTTCAGCAGAAAACTGTCCAAGGCAGAATCGTGTTATTCTACCTTCGATCACGAATTGCTGGCGGTGCACTTGGCTGTCCGTCACTTACCCCATTTCTTAGAAGGTACGCCCTTCATCATTCGCACAGACCACATGCCTCTGGTGCACGCCTTCACTCGACAGACTGACGCCTGGTCCGCCTGTCAACACCAACATCTCTCCGCCGTGGCTGAATACAATTGCACCCTTCAATACGTCCCTGGGAAAACGAATCCCGTTGCCGATGCCCTGTCAAGAAACACATTGGCTGCCGTTCAACTGGGATTAGATTACAACACCCTGGCTGAAGCCCAACGACAGGATCCAGAGTATCAAGCATGTAGGACATCCTGCACATCCCTCCATTGGGAAGACTTCCCCTTGAAGACTCCAACACCACCCTCCTCTGTGACGTCAGTACTGGTGTTCCACGACCTTGGATTCCTGCTCCCATGCGCCAGCAGGTGTTTGATTTCATTCACAGCCTTTCTCATCCCTCGTGCTGTTCTACTGCACAGCTGCTGAAGACGAAGTTCATTTGGCACGGCATTTCTAAGGATGCTAAGGATTGGGTCCGCACCTGTACTTCTTGCCAAACTTCCAAAGTACATCGACACACGGATTCAGGAGTGGGCACCTTTCCTCAACCTCAGCGTCGTTTCGCACACATTCACGTCACCGTTGTAGGCCCCTACCCACATCACAAGGACATCATTACCTGTTTACCATCATCGACCGCTCCACTCGTTGGCCTGAAGCCATTCCCATGGAAACTGCAACGTCCGCATCATGTACATCTGCCTTACTCACAGGATGGATTGTAAGATTTGGTATCCCTGAGCATATTACTTCTGACAGGGGTACCACTTTCACCTCTCAATTGTGGACATCATTGGCGAATCTCCTGGGCATCACCCTACATCAGACAACTGCCTACAACCCCGCTGCCAATGGAATGGTTGAACATTTTCATTGCACCCTCAAAGCAGGTTTAATGTCCCGCTGCAAGGATTCCAACTGGTTTACTCAGCTTCCCTGGGTCCCCCTGGGACTAAGGACCACTCCTACAGACGCCCTCGACGTCTCAGCAGCTGAAATGGTGTATGGCGATCCGTTGGTGTCCCTGCCAAATTTTTTCCTTTTGCAACCTCCTTCAACGATCTCCAGCGCATACGTCACGTCACTCCATGCCGCCACTTACAAGCCCCCAACGCATCATCACATACCGACAGACTTGCATTCTGCAACACACGTCTTCCTACACAACGACACTAGCAAGCCACCGCTAACACCCCCTTACATGGGCCCTTTCCTTGTGATCTGTCGCAGTCCAAAAGCATTCCTACTAAACATTCGTGGTAAAGAAGACTGGGTCTCCATTGATCGTCTAAAACCTGCTCATCTCCTGCCAGATGACCCACCTACAGTTCGCCTCTCTAGATCAGGGTGCCCTATTTAACATGTACAGTATGTCATTTTTAGGAGGGGAGCCATGTACCAACTGTGTTCCACACGATCGCACATAGTAACGACATTTCATTTTGTGTATATATTATGCTCGTATCTTCACTCTCCCCACGCATTAACAAGAACCTGAAATAACATGTCTGTTTTTCTCACCGTTAACTGTTAACCGGTGCGGTGTCGGTTGAACAGGAAATTTCCTGTTGCATTGAGTTTTTGTATATAAAGGCGAGTGTTCTGTAATAAAGTTACTCAGTTGCTTTCATCCTGCCTTTGAGTCACAACCTTCTCTCGGATCGTTACACTTCTAAGAATTCTGCCGCTCTACAACCCTTTTTTTGTAAGTCTTCCTCATCTTCAGTGGTATTCACCAAATCATCTCCATACAGAAACTCCCACAGATCTTCATTTCTGATGACTTCCTTGACACATCCATGACCAGCACAAATAAAAACGGTCTTAAATCTGGCTCTTGGTGTAATCCAACACTAACTTTAAAAGGTTTCTGTTTCCCCAACTGTTATTATTACTTTTGTCCTTGTTTTTGTGTACGTCATCCCAACCATTCTCTCCAATCTCTCTGGGACTTTCCACTTCCACAAGCACCCAAATATATTTTCTCTTGGTATTCATCATTAGCTTTTTGTAGACCTACAAATGCACAGAAAAGATTCTGGTTTTCCTCTAGCGTCTTTTCCTGTAGGTGCCGGATGGCATCCACAGTCCCTCTCCTCATGAATCCATAATGCTGTTTTCCAATCTTTAAAATCTCTTGTTTACTATCCTCTCTCAAATCACACCCTGCAGTTACCACATTACATACATCATCTTTGCATAAATATAGATACCATATACAGTCTTTAGGCAATATTTTCTCTTCCCATATTTCCCAGTAGCTAGTATCTTGATCATTTCAATTTGAAACTCTGAGGGACCTCGTACTTTTCCATTTTCATTTTACTCATCCCGGACTCACTCCTTTATTTCGTATCTCCAACACTGGCCCCTTTCACCCTCTGTGCTTCTCCCAGTTCCTCTCTCTCATCTTCAGTATTCAATAGTTGTTAAAATACTTTCTCCATCTCTTCTTAACGTCTTCATCCTAATGCAATATTTCAATCTCTATTCTTGATGGCCCCCAGTTTCTCCAAATCCCGGTAATTATACAACTGAAACTAAATGAAAATAAAATAGACCAAGGAGATGTTTATCTTGGCTGATCAATCACTAGCATTTTCGGCTAATATTATTCACTGTTATGGCCCTTGGTCATATTGGGAAAACAATACATTAATTCGCACAGCCACTATAAAGTGAGAATGATTACCATGTTTGCCTAAGTTCTTGGAAAAGATATTGCTCACAAAACCAGCAGGACCCTTGACTTATGCAAAATATAGCCTCTCTAACATTCTAACTCCGAATATCTTACTGTTTGATTAATTTATACATAACATCAAACTTGACCTCCTTTTGAAATATATGAACTTATTTATAGCCCTAAATTGATTGTATGGATATACTCTCTAGTTATATTACTTTCTTTGGCAACTTATAGCTGAACACCAATAGCAATATACTCGAAGCTATAGCAATCTTTGTTGTTCATAACAAGATCTACATAATATTGCATATTACGTAAAAATAATTAGTCTATCGATAAAATCTTTCCATAAGACGTTACACAAGCTAATATTCTAGAAAATTAAATCTACTGGAAAAAATATTTATTCGGCTACTTTTGAGAGAGAGAGAGAGAGAGAGAGAGAGAGAGAGAGAGAGAGAGAGAGAGAGAGAGATCAACCAATATTGCACCACATAAAATGCAATCTATTTCTTGACGTAAGCACATAGCCGGTCGTGCAAACGGACACACACAATCTATAGAATCTCATCACTGACCACAGTGGGGAAGGGGATGTAATAAAGCTTAAAAAGACTCTTCTATCTCCTGTAATGTGATGCCTCTCTTGCTCTGATGTTTATCCCAGACGTTGAGGAGGGAGTGATTCATGGCACTGGCATGGTACTCACTCTTTCGCCCACTCTCTGTAGTAAAAGAGTGCCACAGTGCCACGCTGCATCCTTCTCCTGGTTCTCAGTTAACTTACTCATTCCGTAGTAAAACGGTGCCAGAGTATTATGCCGCATCCGTCTCCTTTTTTTTCTCTCCTTTTCTTCTTCATCGTCTTGGTGCCACCCAGACAACGCTGTATCTGTTCACGCACTGATGTGGTCTGTTTAGGAGATTAGACCGCAGCAACAATAGCTGTGGCCGTGGTCATTCCTAATGTTTGCGTATAACAACTTTCGTTAATGCATAGTAACTTTAGTATTTATTTTCAATCATTCACACACACACACACACACACACATATATATATATATATATATATATATATATATATATATATATATATATATATATATATACACACACACACACACACATATATATATATATATATGTATATATATATGTATACATATATATATATATATATATATATATATATATATATATATATATATGGTGTTTAGGTCTGTCTGATTATTGTAAATTGTTTGAAAATTTCATCAATATTTTTCTTTCCTTTTTTTTTGGCTTATAAATTAAATAGAATCTTTGCTAATTTTCTCACAAATATAAACGAATACCTCCGGCTGTTTGTCTTTTATCGTTTTGATATCAATCAATACTTTAGCCTCTTGAATATCTTTCAAGTGAATTAATAACTTCATCAATTATTTTTCTATTATCTTTTCTATTATCTTAATTTCTTAAACGCTCAGCTCTTTAATCTACGCTGCTTTATCAGTATTTTTGTTCTCTGATACAAGAAATATGTTTCATTTTTCAAGTTTTTCTATAATGTATACAGTATTGTTTTCACTAAGCGGGATATCAGCGAAGGAAATGGCACTGTTTCTGGTACAGCGTCTACCATTAAAAGTTTGTACTAATCTACTGAAACTTACGGTCTATTGAATTTATTATTCCTGATCTAGATATCAATCTTTGGCACCGTCGTTCAATTAGTTCATTATGCATGTAGCATAAGATTTTTCATAACTCTGACCATCCTTTACATTCAGAGCTCCCTGGACAATTCTATCCTGTTCGCAGTACTAGGCAGGCAGTTAATTCTAATAGAAAGGCCCTCTCCATTATGAGGCTCAATACTACACAGTATTCTAGAAGTTTTATTCCAGCTGTTACCAAGTTGTGGAATGATCTTCCTAATCGGGTAGTTGAATCAGTAGAACTTCAAAAGTTCAAAGTAGGAGCAATTGTTTTTATGTTGACCAGGCTGACATGAGTCTTTTTATTATTTATATATGACATATCTGTTTTTGACATTATTAATAGTTTATATAGGACATATCTGTTTTGACGCTGTTACTGTTTTTAGAATATATTGTTAATTTATTCTCATCATTTATTTATTTCCTTTCCTTGCTGGGCTATTTTTCCCTGTTGGAGCCCTTGGGCTTATAGCATCTTGCTTTTCCAACTAGGGTTGTAGCTTGGCTAGTAATAATAATAATAATAATAATACTGAGCGCCATTACAAACTTAATGGAATGTGAAATTACATTAAACAGTAACATAGCAAGTTTTCACAATATTCACCCTTTAGATTATGGGCGTTTAAGACACGTCGTAGACGTTGGATTTTCCCAAAGTGGAGTATTTACGAAGCATTTTTTATCATTTATAATCTGCACCAAGGGTTATTATTCACATAACTATCTATGTTAATTTTGATGTTATATGGTGCAAATAGTTTTCGATGGATCGTGATATAAGTTGTGAATAGGTAATTTTAAACAATATTGATATACCTGAATGGTTTTTGTATAGTATGCTACAAATACCTGATTTTAATTATCTGTCATATGAATGAATACGTTTACTTGTGACTATATAGTGCAAAGAACTTATTATCACGGTCATCCTCCCGAGTACAAAGACTAATGTCACTTGCCTTCTCTATTAACAAACATCATCTGTAAGAGGCCATTCAGATATTACATATGACAAAAGTAACGGGTATTTGCTTACTGTTGGCAATCTCTTTTAAACTAAAAATGGCAGTTAAGTGAGATGTATTTGAATTTCCGAAGAAACCCATGATACGATTTATCAGAAAGACGGATAACCATAAAAAAAATATTTTCATTGCTATTTAAGAGCAAAGTACAAAGTACAATAAATAATTGTGTGACAGAATATGTCAAATCGAAATTCTTATATCAACAACTCTGATAGAAAACGAAATACCTAAATATTCCTAGCAACATAAAGGGTAAAGGAAATGTTGAAATAATGATTAATCTTTATCTTCGTATTTTAATTCTTCTCCCTTTCCTCTTCTCCCTCCTTCCTCATTCCACCTCCTCTTATGTATTACCCTCAATTCCTTCACTTCCTTGATAATTTTCTATTTTTCCCTAAGTTATTAATTGTTTATTAAGCATACTCCAATCGGTATCAATAATAACTAATGTTATGATGTCAAATAATCATTCATTCATTTCTAGATTCCAATGACGAATGGAGACGAGAAGTAATACTAACGTAGTACGAGAGGGGGAGCATCTAGAGATTCTAGACTGAGGAGGATACACTCACAAAGATCACGAGACACGAGGAAAGAGGCCCCTGAAGGAGAGGGGCCCCAAGAATGATCTTCCATTTCAAATGTTACTCAGTTCAGTTAGTATCTTCGGTCCGTGTGCCATGACTTAGATGTGAACACCTGTTCAGTTCTATTCAATCGCTGGTTTAGTCGTTGCCCATGCAATCGTGCCTCAAATCTCCTTGCGAGTTTTTTCTTTTCTTTTTTTACGTGGTTTATTTTTCACAAGTAAATCAATCGAATAGCCATATTTCAAATTATATCTTGTAGGTAGTAGGTTGACCAGGGCACCAGCCGCCCGTTGAGATACTACCACTAGAGAGTTATGTGGTCCTTTGACTGGCCAGACAGTACTACATTGGATCCTTCTCTCTGGTTACGGTTCTTTCCCTTTGCCTACACATACACCGAATAGTCTGGTCTATTCTTTAAAGATTTTCCTCTTTCCTCATACACCTGACAACACCGAGATTACCAAACAATTCTACTTCACGCAAGGGGTTAACTACTGCACTGCAATTGCTCAGTACTACTTTCCTCTTGGTAAGGGTAGAAGAGACTCTTTAGCTATGGTAAGCACCTCTTCTAGGAGAAGAACACTCCAAAATCAAACCAATGTTCTCTAGTCTTGGGTAGTGCCATAGCCTCTGTACCATGGTCTTCCACTGCCTTGGGTTAGAGTTGTCTTGCTTGAGGGTACACTCGGGCACGCTATTCTATCTAATTTCTCTTCCTCTTGTTTTGTTCAAGTATTTATAGTTTACATAGGAATTATTTATTTTAATGTTGTTACTGTCCTTAGAATATTTTATTTTTCTGTTTCTTTTCTCATAAGGCTATTTTCCCTGTTGGGGCCCCTTGGGTTATAGCATTCTGATTTTCCAACTAGGGTTGTAGCTCAGCAATTAATAATAATAATAATAATAATAATAATAATACTAGATTTGACATAATCAATTCCTTCCATTATTTCTGTCATCTAAACGAGAGCAACACCACCATACTTAATCATTAGTGCAAATTAGTTATATTTGTTCAATATTACCGTTCATAGATACGACTTAGTGTATTGACACATCACTGTTCGTGCCAAAATACTCCTATGCAATCCTTCCCGCCAAGAAAATGTTTTTAATTAAAAAATTAATCTTACGCAATATCTGGTCTTTAAGAGTTAATACAGTATTGGATGAGTAACAACACGACCTTCTAAGTAAACTAAGGTAAGTGGAGGGTGCAAGGGGTTTAAACCCAACCCTCCACTCCTTATAATGAAGTACAGGACGTTCTAGTCGGATTGAGGACACAAAGTTTTTTTTATTAAAAAAATCTTTCCTCGTGGAGGAACTTGCTTCTCTCATATCAAGATAAAACTTGATTTCCCAAGACAAAAAGTTCTTTTAAAGCACGTCGTGATGACTTTCACTCATAAATAGACCATTCAGTGCCCAAGTGCATCCAGGGTAAAAACCTCATTACATTAAGAGGTAAAAGTTTGAAGAGGTTGGGTAGCAGTATGAAAGTAAGAACGGAAGTAAAGTAGATGGATATAAAGCAAGTGAAGCTAAGGACCGGTGACGGCACTTCAACCTCTATACAGGTTCGCTCAAAGTTTTTCCATTTTCTAATTAGCAAACACTGTCCCAGCACTAGCAAAATAACGCTCACTGCTGCTATGAAAGAAATGTGGTGTGTAGACCGTAACACAACGGCATTCTCATCACTTAAAGGAGAAAACAGTGAACAAGTAATGTAAAAATACCATTCATAACTTTTATGAGAGAAATCATTGAGCATATATAGCCATGGTAACCATTATAATCCCTAAGAACAAATTTAGGGTAAGATATAAACAACGCCACAATAAGATGGTATTTCAGTAATTATTCAACGTTATTTCTATCCCTTATGAAATAAAAGTAATTCCTAAACACGGGAAGAAGGCAATCTAAAATTTCCTAAAAGAGAAGGGTATAAAAATGATAACCTGATGTCCTTTGCATTGCCTACAAGATAGCATGTTGTGTAAATGATGCAAAAACACTTAAAAAACGCTTCTTTTAATAGAACATCGCATGGAGGCAATACCAGGACAAAATGATATGAAGGAATGTACTTATATGATGTCATGCTGACACATGTTGTAGCTAAAACAAATTAAGTAAATAATTTCATACTGGCACATTACTTAACGTAGAAAGCATACAATACAAAAACATGTTTATTCCTAGTAAAAGAAAACCATGATGTAATGCTGCACTGGAATTGCAGTTATTATGAGAAAACATTGAATGAAGAATACTACAGTGATATTCTCCAATAGCCAAATACAGTAATACCTCGGTTTCAAGGAACCTGAATCACGAGCATTTTGGTATATTACTAACATGAAATTTCAATTCAGTAGAGGTATTGTATCGGCCTGTGAACACAATTTTGTCAGAATTTGCATAATTTATATAATAATAATAATAATAATAATAATAATAATAATAATAATAATAATAATAATAATAATAATAATAACGAAACTACCAAGTGCTGTACAAAAAGGGAAGCACCCATACACAGACCACGCAGAGGTCACATGATTTTTTTTAATGCAATTTTGCCTACACATACACCAAATAGTCTTGCTTGCTTCCTTCCCAACCCTTTTTCAGACCTTCACTCTTTCACTTGCTTAGGAATACTTATACCAGCATTACCTTACGTAACCTTGCAAACGTCTTTTGCAGTGTTCTTTTATAAAGCACTGACAGCGTGTTCTTTATAGAATTGTGATTGGTACTGTTCACCTTCAAGCTAACAGTAATAGAACAGTACAGCATTTAGACAGTGGAACCTAAGATGAACAAGAAAAAAGCAAAGAAGAGAGATAATTTTTATGCATCGTTGAATATATTTCCTCGGGTGACATGAGTATTCAGTAAAGAAAGCGAGCTAAATATATATGGTTTTTGGGTCATAATTATCTGATTCGTGATTTCTTCTTGTCGTGCAGTATTGGATGTAGATGTAAATAGGTAAGTCCTCCTCTATATAGCTTTATAAAATTATCAAATATGTATGAATTTTAAGAAAGTTTAATTCTCGATCAATTTACAAAGCGAATGCTGTAATGACGTCTGCCAACTTTATAAAATCAACTTATGTCTCGAAAGGAGGGTTTTAGGAAAAGTATAAGAATTAGATATGATCTTTCATTACATTTGCATATTTTTCACTTTATTTTTCCCTATTTAGTTTTATAATGTATCGTCAACAAAACCACCAATTAATCAAGGAAAGATGCCTCTTTGCAAACTAAGTTATCAGATGATTGAATCTGTCTTAAACTATAGTCTGAAAATATAAATTAGAGTTAATTGTAACATTTTAAATACTGAGATATTTGTTTTAGAAAACGGATAGTTGATTTCAGTATTTTATCACATTTCTTTTAAATTCCATCTTATATGATATAGGCCCTGAATTTTAAGTAGGCTGAAAAAAAACTTCACATGGAGCCAATAGCTTGATTTTAATGAGAGAGAGAGAGAGAGAGAGAGAGAGAGAGAGAGAGAGAGAGAGAGAGGGAGAGAGAGAGAGAGAGAGAGAGAGAGAGAGAGAGAGAGAGAGAGAGAGAGAGAGAGATGATTACCTTAAACGTGAAAAAGTAAATTGAAGAGAAGCGTGATAAAGCTCCATGTGTGGCAGACCTGGCAAAAATGTACAAATGTAGAACATCCAAAATAAGTACAATCCCGAAGAAGAATTAAAAATCAAAGCAACTGATGACAAAACAATGGATATATGTTCTAGATAACGTCGAAACTTGCTTCTCATATGGATCTATGAGAAGCACTTAGCAAGAGATACCATAACCAAGAACATAATTTCTGAAAAAGAAATAGGTTTTTGTATACTGATTTTGTTAAAAAGGAGCCAGGTACACCAACTCACAGAGAAAGATAAACATTCAAAGCGAGCCGTGGTTCGTTTGAAAATTTCAATAGAAAAACAGCCATCCATAGTGTTTCGCGCGATGGTGAAGCTGCAAGCTTAGATAGAAAGGCAGCAGAGAAATATGTTTCCGAATTTGAAATGTCCCCGGATTCGAAGTCTTATATGCAGCAGCAAGTGTTCAACTACGACGAGACCAGTCCGCTCTGGAAGAAATGGGCAGGAGGGCACTCACTACTGCATAAGCTTGTAGGTTGGCCAGGACACCAGCCACACATTGAGATACTGCTGATAAGATTTATTGGGTCCTTGATTCACCAGATAGTACTATATTGGATCCCTCTATGGTTACAGTTAATTTTTCCTTTGCCTACACATACACCGAATAGTCTGGCCTATTCTTCACAGATTCTCCTCTTTCCTCATACACCTGACAAACACTAAGCTAACCAAACAACACTACACTCAATGGGTCAACTACTGCACTGCAATTGTTCAGTGGCTACTTTCCACCCACAAGTGTAGAAGAGACTCTTTAACTATGGTTGGCATCTCTTCTCTGAGGACACTCCAAAATCAAACCATTGTTCTTTAGTCTTGAGTAGTGCCATTTCTTCTATTACTATGGTCTTCCACTTTCTTGTGGGTATACTTGGGCCCACTACTCTGTTTTCTCTTCCTCTTGTTTTCTATTGGATTTTATCGAGTTGGCCTTTTCCTTATCAGTTCCCTTATCATCTCTGGTAATCGTTTTCAAAACTATCAATACCGTCCTCAATCAGTTGAAATGGCTACTCTGGAGGGTACTTACCCTTGCATGGTGGGTCAGTTCTACATTGATGACCAATTTTCTGACATTTTATCTTTATTCTATGGGTTGTACGAGTCCCTTTATATACATGTTCTCATTATTGTTAAGTTTGTTTTTAAGTATGATGAAACCTTTTCATTGCTTTTAATTCTTTATAAACGAAATTAGGCAAAATCCAGGCCCAGTACGTCCTACACTTAGTCAGTATCGTTTAATGTTTTGCAATATTCGTGGACTGCATGCCAATTTTCAAGACCTTACAGTTGCCTTTGGACAGTATGATATTCAATAATGTTCGGAAACTTTGGTTTCTCAAATGAGGCACTCATCAGAGCTCCTTATTGGAGGTTTGATATAACCAATAATTTTGAAAAGGGATGCTATTCCTAGGATGAGGGGAATGACGGTGTACAGTAGGACTAAGTATCCTGCTTTTCACAAGTCCTGCTATGAATGTGAATGTGGAGGTAATAAACGTTAGTGGCAGGCATGAGAACTTTTGTGTTTGATCTACTAGAATCCACATTTGTATGATTCTATCTTCGAATGTTTTCTTACCATTATGGCTGAGATACAAAACTATGATAGAAAGGCCTCCTTGATCTTTTTGGTAATTTCATTGTTCAACATAGGCATTGGTTAAATTGTTCAACACAGGCATTGGTTAAGAGCTTTGAGCTTTGCCTCTGAATCATGCTGTGATCAAACTATAAGTGAAGCTACTCACAGGCCTTGTGACTGATTAGACCTAGTATACAATGACTGCCCTGCTATTATAAGGTTTGTTCACTAGTTGGTACATCTGATAATGCCTTAAATTCATAAGTAATTAAGACTCAGCAGCATGTCCATTACGTGTCATACTATTCTAAGATATATATATATATATATATATATATATATATATATATATAGTATATATAAATATACATACACACACACACACATATATATAAATATATATATATATATATATATATATATATATATATATATATATATACAGTGTATATACATATATGCAGTATACTGTATAATCTCAATCAGACTTGTTTGGCATTTTGAGATTTTTTTCAATTTGAATTGATCACAATTGCATAAAAGTGTTGAGCCTGTTTTTTTCTTGAATGAGAATCTAGTCAACATAATTAATAGGTGTATCCCTTCTCGTGTGCTTAAATACCGAATGAAAGACAACCCCTGGTTCAATGATGATTGTAGACGTGCTTATTTGGAGAAACAGGAGGCCTATGATCTTTGGAAAGGTAACAGATTAGATATAACTTGGAATAACTACACTCAGCTAAGAACTGTTACTCAGAGAGTTCATGTTTCAAGTGAAAAGAAATACAATTTAACCATAGCAGAAAGCTTTCCTGATACAGCCCAGGAATATAAGTGGTGGGCTACCCATAAATCTGCACTCTTTGGTGTAGACTTAACAGTTCCTCCTTTACTCAACCCAATGGCTCTGTCACTCAGTGTCCAAAGGAGAACGCAACCCTTTTGGTTGATGTATTTAACAGCAAGTAGAGTAATAAGAAACTCAATCTTCCTCATTTCTGTTTTCCTGAGGCTGCACTAACTAGCTTAGCTTTTCAGTCCTGTGAAATTAAAATACTATTGACGGACCTTCATGCTTATGGTGGTGTAGACCAAAGTGGTATTTTTGCCGATATTTTAGCTGCCAAGTTGTCTGTTATTTTCTGAAAATTAGAAAGAAAGGGTTATTTTAGCACTTGTTGGAGAACTGGTAATGTTACTCCATTAGGTAAATGTGTTTGCAGTAGCTCTAGCCTAGCTGATTACCACCTAATGTCCATAACTCCCATATTATCTAGATGTTTTGAAGGGCTTTTGGCAAAACATCTGAATAGGTATCATTATCATCTCCTCTTACGCCTATTGACACAAAGGGCCTTGGTTAAATTTCGTCAGTAATCTCTATCTTGAGCTTTTAAATCAAAACTTTTTCATTCGTTGTCTCCTACTTCACGTTTCATAGTCCTCAGCCATGTAGGCCTGAGTCATCTAACTCTTCTATTGCCTTGTAGAACTAAGTTAAAAGTTTGGTGCACTAATCTCTCTTGGGGAGTGTAAGGCGCATGCGCTAACCATCTCATCTACCCCTCACTATGATCTCATCCACATATGGGACACTCTCTTATTATTTCATTTCTAATCATGTACAGCCATTCAACTCCCAATATTGTTCTGATGGCTTTGTTCTCAAATCTACAAAATCTGATAGATATTGTTTCATTGTCATACCACGACTCATATCCATACAGTAACACCAACCTCCCTAAACTGATATATAGCCTGAATTTCATATATAATTTCAGGCGATTTGATTTCCAATGGCTCGGCTAAGTAAAATTTAGAAATCTAAATACGTATGCTGAAGTAATTATCTGTTCACTAGTTTGCAATTTGGCTTTCATAAAGGCCTTAAAGCATGTAATGCCTTTAAAGCCTATAATATCCAATGCTGCTCAGAAAATCCTTGATTGTGGTTAGGAAGTTCGTATGACTGCCCTTGATTTTAGTGTTTCGTTTGCCTGTGTTAATCATGATGTTCTTGTTTTCAAACTTAAGCAATTGGGAGTAGGTGGATCTTTCCTTGGGATCATTATTGAATTTTTAAGTAATAAATCGCAAAAAGTTGTTGATATGCACCATAGTCAATATAAGAATATATCTGGTGTTTCTCAGGGTAGTGTTCTTAGCCCATTACTTTTTATACTATATACACATGTGGTTTGGCCTAGAAAACAAACTTTTTATATATGCAGATAGTGCTAATCTCTTTGCCTCAACTCCATTTTCTGAATGTAGATCTTGGTTTACTAGATCCCTTAATGATCTAGCTAAAATTAGTGCATGGTGCAAATTATGGAGCATGAACTTGAACCTTAACAAAACTCAAGAGGACGCTATCTCCTCAACATTCATGGATAATGTATCTTTAACGCTATATGACTACTTTAAAATTTAAGGTGTGTTTATTTTTTGTTGCAAATTTGCTTTTGAGAAACACTTTTGGTCTTTTTTCTTCAAATGCACAAAAAATTGGCGTATTGAGAAAATCTTAAGATTCTCTGTGGTCAATCTATTCTTAAGTGTTTTAATTATTTTATTTTAAGTATTATTCTCCTGCCCGGCCTTAAGCTGCTGAATCTCATTTTAATTTGTGAGACAGTAACTTGCAGTCTATCAAATTTAGTATTCCTAATCAGTGGCACTGTCGTTCAGTTAGTTCTTTTTGCACGTTGCACAATACTTTTTATAATCCTGACCATCCTTTGGCCGATCTCCCCAGACTGTACCATATTGTACGTAGTGCTAGGTATGAAGCCTATTTTAACAGATACGTCTTCCCCTGTTGGAGCCCTTGAGCTTGTAGCATTCTTCTTTTCCAACCAGTGTTGCAGCTTAGCTAGTACTAGTACTACTACTACTACTACTACTACTATTACTACTACTACTACTACTACTACTACTACTACTAATAATAATAATAATAACAATAATAATTATAATAATAACAATATTAATAACAATATTAACAACAATAATAATTATAATAATAACAATAATAATAACAACAACAACAACAACAATAATAATAATAATAACAATAATGATAGTGTATGTAAATTACCTGGTGTGAGGGCTTCTATGCGAGTAATTGGGAAACCATAAGTAACAAGAGACCTCACATATACATATACTGGTAATTTGTGTCGGCTGTTACATTGACTAAGTATTTAGTAAGTCAAATAATCTCTTTCAAATGTAGCCAAACTATTCTCATTTAATAGCTTGTAATATGAATTGGCCATTCTCAAAAGTTGGCAGTTTAGTCCTTAAACAAAAGTGTTTGTGTAGAGCACAACTAATATTCATTAGCATCTATCAAATTTGATCCCACAAAAACCCAATCAAATATCTACAGTCTCGATTACATTGGAATCAATAAATTTCTAAAGTTGCTAATATTTTCTGTTTTTCATCTCTCTCTCTCTCTCTCTCTCTCTCTCTCTCTCTCTCTCTCTCTCTCTCTTTTAGTATTTTGGACTTAGTTGTCACAAAACATCCACGTCTGAATATAAATATTCATCTTCTACCCAGCATGATCGTAGCTAAACGACACAAACAGGAACAATAAAATTTTTCTTGTATTGCCTATGTACCCTACAGCCAATCTCAAAACGCTGCCGACAGATTTCCAAGTCTTGCTCATACAATCCTGACCCCAATAAATGACACTAAGCGTTTGATAGAAAAGTTGATGCACTTCATAAGTTTCTGCCATCCGAACAACTTTGTCCCAATGGCGTCACTGTGCTTTGAGGTTCTGGCTTCACAGAAGTTGTCAGATATCTTACTTGTAGCCTACAGTATGTTCCTGGACTCTTTGGAGGTGTGATAACACAGCCAGAAAATGATTAACCGACGGCACCCAGCTTTACGATAGATAGAGGTTAAATGGTGTCATAAATGTATCCGCATTCCAGTGAGAGAATGACAATGTCAACAACATTGTTAGCAAATGTTGATGCTATTAAGACCTCACCAGTAGGAACTTCTTTGATTCAGTCACTTCACGGACGACAGTGTTTACTCTGTGTACATAATATGCAGAGGAGGAGGAGGAGGAGGAGGAGGAGGAGGATGTAAATAAAAAATTCATGTTGACGAGATCAGTATGCTAAATCACCCCTCCAGAGACATGTCTTCCTTCTTTCAGCTTTAGAATTTTTCGCTCTTCATGAGGTGACTTGTATATTTTGTGATAAGTAGAGGGACATATTTAAAGAGAGAGAGAGAGAGAGAGAGAGAGAGAGAGAGAGAGAGAGAGAGAGAGAGAGAGAGAGAGAGAGAGAGAGGCGTATATAATAAAACATAACCAATGAAATATATACGGTAAATGTAAAATAGTAAGAATACTAACAAAATTAAAGTCATCATATCATATGAAGAAAAAGAAACATCGATTATGACCAAGAATTGTAAGCTCATAAAAGCAAACGTAATCCAGCTAGAGAGCTGTAAGGCGATACAAGAGAGTAAGCTCATCGGCCATGAGATGCTGTTTTCCCGCCAAAAGTGGAGGCACCATTGACGTCATTCCAACACTTACTACGTTCTTAATGCCAAAGGTGAAAAGATGAAATACGGCACTTATTACACCAACTGCTGTTTTCTATTTCTTTTTTCTTGTATCAGAGATTTTGCTCTCCAGCTGATAACAGCAGAAAGAGTAACTCATTTCAAAATCTTATGTACATAAATTCAATGTTATGTAACGCGTTACGGAGATAAAATTTGATATGCACAGTACAGTATAACAAACTTACCATACAAATTTCGGTTATGATAAAGCTTCAAAAACTCAGATATATATATGTATACATATATATATATATTGTGTGTGTGTGCGCGGGGTAGCCTATTGGAGACGTCTCTGACTAGTTATTTGCTCGACCCGGGTTCGAGACCTGCTCAGGCTCGATAGTTTATTGTGGTTTCTGCAACCTCACCATCCTTTTGATCAAAGGGGGAGGGGGGGGTAGAGTTTAGAGGAGCCTGTAGGTCTACCTGATGAGTCATCAGCAGCCGTTCCCTGGCCCTCCCTGGGCGCTGATCATATGTATATATGGTCAGTCTCAAGGGCACTGTCACTGTCCTTTACCTCTGCCATTCACGAGACTTTTAAGTCTTTAATACTCCTCTTTAAGTTGTTTCACCTTCAGTCATGTCCTTCTTTGTCACTCATCCTAAAATATTAAATAAAAAATTGAATCCACACGACGGCGTTTTACTCGACCTTCGGCCAGTCAATCCATCGAAAAGTATCAATAAAATTTGTAATAACCAACATAAAAAATACATCATTACAAAACTAATAAAATGTCAAAAGGAATTTATGAAATGTTCCAAAAGTGTTAAGAAAATCTAAATTCATCCGAATTATTCATGCTATATTTGCCCTGACTCGTGCGTTCAATTTAGCCCATCCAATAACACCGTTTGTTTTAGCTCTTCCTAAATTATGCTATTCTTATGTTAAACATTTTTAATCTTGGTAACACAGTTCACCCAAACTGCGAATAAAAGGTATGTTTGTCTCAAGAAATAGTTTCATAAAAACCAAAGTAAATTCGTAATTAGCGAGGGTAAGACTTTAGTTACTGCGGATGTTAAGCCTTCGTTTAAGCTACCCATCTTAATAAACCATCCGAAAGAAATAACATCTCTTGGATATCATCATTCATTTTCATCTTGTTTAATCGAGTGACTTAAAGCAGTCCGTCTTTATCATGCTCTGCGTTTATTTTCCTCTTAGCAATAACTTCAACGACAACTACGTAATACAAAATCGTTAGCAATCATGTAGACTTTCCGAGTAGATTTGTTCTAGTTTAAAGATTACAGACCGCTCGAGAATGCCAGAGGCAAGGAACAGTGACACTGCCCAAAGCAAACAGGACAATGTCCTACAGACTAATCATACATACATTTGATCAGAGCCCAAACTCCCTCTACACACAAGCTAGGGCCAGGAGGGCCATGCAATGGCTGCTGTTGATTCAGCAGGTAGACCTATAGGCTCCCCCAAAACACTCATCCTTAACTCAGAATGATGATGAAGTTGCAGACACCACAAGAAACTATTGAGCTTGAGCGGGACTCGAACACCAGTCTGGCGAGCACCAGACAGGGACACTTCCATTTCAACTTAAAAAATATTACTAGCAAATGAAGAAAATTTCATTCAAGAAAAAACAAAACACATCGTCACCTAGGTCCGTGAGTATTATAAATTTTGCCACGGATAGCTGAAATTTTTTTGATAATTATAAATATCTCATAACTAATATGACTTAGGAGAGATGTAACAACACTTTAAATACACTGGCAATGTTCTTAAATAGCAAAAGACTTCAGAGAAAGACTGTCAGAGTAGCATGTCTAACATGAAGTTGCATAGAGAAGCACACGTTACTGTGATGAAAGGTTAACTTTTAGATAGGTAGTGAAACATGAGAGAGAGAGAGAGAGAGAGAGAGAGAGAGAGATGAGTTTGCATTAGTAGGTAATGTTTTGGGATATGTCACCTTTCTGGTGCCGCAAAGAAAATATTATATATAAAAATAGTAGTAGTAGTATAAGATTGCCCAGCATATAGCTGGACGCGGGCTCTTGCTTTCGCAGCCCACCCAGGAATTGGATCAGTAATAAATAAAAAGAAAACCATCCACTATGACTGTCGACGCCAGGTTGAATCTCCTCGAAGGCGTAGGCTACATATTGGTAGATTGGAAAGCTGATTTTTCTATTTATTTACATATACTGCATAAGATCAAATTTGTATAGTATATGAACACTTCAATTTAAGGGAACAATAACAATATTAGGTGATTATAGATATATTTGAACAGGTTTTAAGTGCGTTGCCGTTCATTATAGAAAACACGTTGACTTCAAAACGTGCATTTGTGACTTACTAGTCGAACGTCATCTTACGATATGTTTTCTAGAGCCAATTAATGTCGTAGGGCGAGGAAGTAGTTATATTAAATGTGTTTATGTATATATATATATAATATATATATATATATATATATATATATATACACATACATACACACATATATATTGTGTGTATCTATCTATATATACATATAATCATATATATCTACAGTATATTATATACAGCATATCTCTCTCTCTCTATGTATGTATGTATGTATGTATGTATATATACACATGTATAAACTGTATATCTAAAGTAGATTTTTACACTATATATATGTATATATATATATATATATATATATATATATATATATATATGGATTTCCAGGAAAACTGTAGTTGATTTGGTAAATTCATGGAGGACAAAAAACATGGAGAATATAAACCAATATAGATTCAGAAAAAAAAAGACGAGAGGCAATATCTAAGTTCCCTTAACTGCGAACATATTGCAATCTTCCAACTAAGAGGATACAGGTGCAACTACTTGAATATGGCAAAGGTATTTGACTTGGTCCGGCTTAAGGCCGCAATACCAAAAATATTCTTTAAAATGGGTTCCCCAAAGGACGTCTGCTTGAACCAAATACGTTTAAACTTTTACATAGGGGATATGCCAGAAACAGGCCAGGCCTGTCAATTTATATTTGAAAATGACCCCATTCAATTAATCAACTATCCCCATAAAATAAGTAAGCGGAAGGGAAAAGATAAACAGCGGGGTGGATTGCAAAGGAAATCAAATACGAAAAATTGGAAAATAGCAGCAAGAAAAAATAGATTTAAACTCCTGTCAATCTCTACAACTAAATCTGCTGATGCGATCATAAACTATCAGATAATTCGCATCAGGAATCGAATTAAAGTATTGGTCAGTAAACTGCTATATAATTATGGCATCTATTTTGCTAATTTTCTTATTTGAAAGAGACACCACCATCAGGTTTTAAGGCATTTCTTCTGGAGTTTTCCTATTCATTATACTCTAGCTAAAAAGAGCTAAAATTTGCTCCAAAATTCTAAGTCTCAACCAATTGTGGCTCAAGTGCAGACTCTCAGTATTATTTACGATTGCTACAATATCATTATAACTATGCTAATATACCTTTTTACAGCATTATCATTATTCTTCCAAGTCTATGAATGACGCTAATTGAATATTACCAACTGTACCTACCACACAGAACCTCAGAATATCCTTTATCCTTAAACATCTTGAGCAGATCTTGAGGTCAGTTATGGTTGTTGCTCAAGATTACCGAGTCAGAAACAAAGTCTGACTCAAAAAATTAATGCAAGAATATTATATGATATTTGTAGGGAAAATGAATCACTCTGGAGGAGCGAGTACATGGTAAAGAGGAAGAAGCCCCATGGTGCATTTGCTTCAACATCTGAGCGGATGTATGCAATATTCAAGAACTATTTCAGATTACACCAAGAACAATTTGATTATGTGCATATCATAAAAAGTGCTACATCATCTGAGGGTTGCAACAGCCACAAACCAATTGAGAGTAGGAAAAAACCGGCCGTTTTAATGGTGACTTATTTTTCTTCATATCTGAATTTCAACAATATAGGAATGCAGGAAAAGATTCTCTAATAAATAATTTCCCGTTTATCCTGCCCTGAAATACTGCCTCCATAATATTATTTTAATTGATAATTGCAATAATGAAATATGCACATAAGTATTTCAGAGAGACTCGTTACAGATTAACTAAATAATCATATAAATGACTTCCAAATCATATATATATACGTATATATATATATATATATATATATATATATGTGTGTGTGTGTGTGTGTGTGTGTGTGTGAATATACATAATTGTAAATCTTATTAAGAGATATCGAAGAGGAGGAGGAGTTGGGCGGAGAAAGCAACTGCTCCCCCGCACTCTAGTTTTGGGGTGTCTGAATGCACATGGATGTAGTACGATAGAGAATAAAAGATGTGAGATTGGACGTATGTTATGGAATAGGAGAATCGATGTAATGGCCTTACAGTATGTGAGACAGACATAAAAGGGAAGGGTGAAGTGATGTTTGGTGAAGTGATTAGAGTGAGTGGGATTGCAATGGGAAGAGCGAGAAAGGGTGTGGCTTTATTGTTGAGCGAATGGATACTAGGTAAATTAGTGGAATGGAAGAAGGTATCATCCAGGTTAATGTGTGTAAGGGTTAGCTCGAGTTGGGAACGTAGGCCTATTGTTAGTGTGTATGGACCAGGTTATGAGAAAAGTGAAAAAGTGCGGAATGGGTTTTGGAATGAGTTAACTAGGTGAGTAAAAAGACCGAGTAGAAGAAATTATGTAGCTTTTTTGGGTGACAGAGTGGATGCTGAATAGGTAGTATGTGTCATTGAGAAGTATGGTGTACCAGGTGAAAATGAGAGAAATGAGAGATTGCTAGATTGTTGACCACGAGCTGGTGATAAGAACTCGTTTCTTCCAAGAAGAGAGATATAAGTAAGTATAGATGGGTGAATATGGCCAATGGAAAAGCGGGAAACAGGACATTGATGGATTCTGTGTTAACATGAAGGATGTTTGGAAGATTGAAAGATTTGCAAGTGTTTAGGAGTATGACTACCGATATGTCTGATAATTATTTTGGTTGAAGTAAACTTACTTGTAGCAAATGAGTGGGGGAATAGAGTGGGGGGATGTAAAAGGAGGTATAGAAGAGTGAAGAGTAAAAAGAACCAAAGATAAAAAGTAAATATAAAAAAGGTTGGAACTGGCATATGCCAAGGTGAAAGTGAGAGAAACTGGTGATCTAGATAAGAAGTAGTAGCTAGTAAAAGAAAATTCTGTTGGGTAAACAAGTAAAGTGTGTGGTAAGAGGATTGTTGGAGGTAGTAGGAGGAAGGGTAGTGAGTGATGGAATGAAGGAGTGAATATGAAGGTAGAAAAAAAAAGAGGGCATTTGAAGAATGGCTGCAGAGTAATTGTATAGAGAAGTATGAAAGATATAGAGGAAAATGTGGAAGTAAAACAGGTGGGTGAGGCCTAGACGCAGCTGATAGGAGGTGGGGACTGGGATTGGGTAGTTCGTATGAAGAGATTAAGAAGTTTTGGAAAGAAGTGAAGAGGGAAAGAAAGGATGGATTGAGGAGTCCAGAGACAGTGAGAGAGGAAAATAAGTTATTGAAGGAGATGAGGTGAGAAAAGGGTGGGTTGATTATTTTGAAAGGTTGCTGAACGTTGAGAATGATATGGAGACAAAAATGATTGCTGTTGTAGGTGTTGAAATGCCAGTGATGAGAGAGAGAGAGAGAGAGAGAGAGAGAGAGAGAGAGAGAGAGAGAGAGAGAGAGAGAGAGAGAGAGAGAAGCGTACTAGATAAAAAAAAAGAACAGGAAAAGCACCTGGTATTGGATATTGAGGTCTGAGATGTTGAAGGAAGGGGGTGCGACTGTGCTGGTATGGTTGGCAAGATTGTTTAATATATGTTTTATGTAGGCTAGGTGTTTAGTGTACTGTCCCGCTATAAAAAGGTAATGGAAAAGAGGTAGAGGATACATGGAACAGTTTTATATAGTTAGCCAGATATGTGAGAAATATTTAGTAATGAAAATTACAAGGTAGAGCATGCTAAGTATTCCAGTAATGATAGCGAGGACAAAAGAAAATTTAGACAGGAAAGCAGATGAGGCTAACAAATCTATGAATTAAGGGAGTGGCTATGATTTAAGAATTGCTTAGAGAATTATCAATGAAATCTACTGGGGCAAAGTAGAAGAAGCATATACCCATCAAAAAGAGAGATTGGTCTGTTATAACAACAGAAGACGAAGAAAGGCAAAGTTAGATGAAACATTTTAGTGAGGTCATGAATAGGAGATATGAAGGGAATAATTTGATTGATATACCTGAAGCTGAGGAAGATTTTGATGTGGCCATGAATGAATTCAGTGTTTTTGAAGCCGAATCTATAATTAAAAAACTAAAGAGATGGAAAGCCCCTGGATACGATGGAATAACTGCTGAGATGATATTGGCCGAAAATGAAGCGGCTCCTAGAATACTTACAAGATTATTTTGTAGAATGTGGCGTGAAGAGGAAAAACCTGATGCATGGGAGCTAGGAGTGTTGGTGAAAATGGCAAAAAAACATCTGACTGATTGCAATAATTACAGAGACATCACACTTACGGCAGTTGTCATGAAAATATATAATATGCTTATTCTAAAGAGACTAGAAAGATAGATTGATGAAAAGCTGAGGGATGAACAAGCAGGATTTAAGAAAGGTAGAAGTTTTACTGACCAAATTTTCATTTTAAGACATGTGGTACAGCAATGTGTAGAATATAGAAATCCACTATTGATGGGATTTGTGGACTATGAAAAAGCCTTTGATAGTGTGCACCGGCCAATTTTGGGGAGAGTTCTGCGTTGGAGTTCCTTTCTAATATGCATTTTTGATTAAGTCTGCTCGTGAGCATAGCAAGTGCAAACTTAATGTTTTTGGAGTCCTATCAAAGTAATTTCCAGTGAACAGTGGCGTACTCCAATGGAAGGTGTTGTCATCAATGTTGTTTATTCTCCTCATGGATGGTGGAGAAGGATTGGACTGGATTAGTAATAGGAAATTAGCTGACCTAGAGTTTGCTGATTACACTATCCTAATTAGCAGAACACCACAGGACTTGCAAAGCTTGCTTACCAGAATGCATGAAATATCACATGAGGTTGGGCTCCAGATAAACAGAAGAAAGACAGATAATGAGAACGGAATATGCAATGGAAGATGAAATATCACTGGAAGGAGAAAGGATTAATGAGGTAGAATCATTTAAATATTTAGGAACTATGATCTATAATACAGGATCTTTAGAATTTGAGTTTAATGAAAGATTTAAAAAAGCAAATCAGACAATGGCTAGGTTAAGTAAAATTTGGAAACCAAATGGCCTGGAATTACAAATAAAAATCAGGCTATATATCAGTTTAGTAAGATCGGTGTTATTATATGGACGTGAGCAGTGGTATAACAATGAAGGAATATCCAACAGATTTTGTAGATTTGAAAAGAAAGCCCTCAGAAGAGTATTGGGAGATAAATAGCAAGACAGGATTAAAAATGAAACTATAAGAGAGATTACTCGAGTGCCATATGTGGATGAGATCAGGGTGAGGGGTAGATGGAGATGGTTTGGGCATTCTCTTCACATTCCCTAGGAGAGATTAGTCCACGTAACTTTCAATTGTGCTCCACAATGCACTAGAAGATAGAGACGACTGGCAAAATCTAACCGAGGTCCTTTGCGTCAATAGGCGTAGGAGAAGATGATAATAATGATGATGATGATGAAGGAGGTACATTTTGCATTTTATGGATCTGGAGAAAGCTTATGATAGAGTTGATAAAGATCCAACGTGGAATGTGATGAGATCATATGGAAATGGTGAAAGGTTGTTGTCAGCAGTGAAGAGTTTATACATAGGCAGTAAAGCATGAGTTAGGATACAGAATGAAGTGAGTGAATGGTTTCCAATGAGAATGGGGCTGAGACAGGGATGTGTGATGTTGCCTTAGTTGTTCATTTTGTTTGTTGATGGAGCTGTAAGAGAGATGAATGGTCGAACACTTGGTCAATAATTGAAATTGATAGATGAAAGTGATAATGAGTGATAGGAGAATCAGTTGTTTCTTGAGGATGATACTCCATTGGTTCCAGAATTGGAGGATGAGCAGTGTTGATTATTAAATGAGTTTAGAAAGGTTTGTGAAAGATGGAAGTTGCGAGTTAATCTGGGTAAGAGTAAGGTTATGAGGTGAATGAGAAGGGAGGGTGGTGCTAGATTGAAAGTCATGTTGAATGGAGAGTTACTTGAGGAATTTGCGAGTTAATGTGGGTAAGAGTAAGGTTATGAGTTGCACGAGAAGGGAGGGGGGGGGGATGCTAGATTGAATGTCACGTTGAATGGAAAGTTACTTGAGGAAGTAGATAGTTTCAGTACTTGGCTTCTGTTGTTGCTGCAAATGGTAAGTGGAAGCAGATTTACGTCATAGAGTGAATAAAGGATGTACAAGTTTGGAGGGGCAGTAAGGGGAGTGGTAAGGAATAGAGGGTTAGATTGTATAGATTGAGTTGTGGGGAATGAAAATGACTGAGAGGCAGAAACTGAATGTGTTTGAAGTGAAGTGTACGAGAAATATAGCTGGAGTATCTTGACTGGGTAGGGTTAGGAAAGTAGTAAGAGCGAGGACAGATGTGAGGAATGAATTAGCAGCTCGAGTGGATATGTATGATATGTTGAGGTGGTTCGGCCATGTTGACAGGATGGAAAATGGTCGTCTG
>NC_090725.1:89750244-89752744 GCF_036898095.1 Palaemon carinicauda | reverse complement strand
CTTTCCCCACTACTGCTAAACCGAAGAACTTCCTCCCAGTTTCCGTTTCTCTTGAGGCCTGAAATGCTCCCTCTTTTAAAGTAGGTGCCTGACTTCCTTCTATTTAATTTTTTTTTCCTTTAGACATTTTTCCTAAGCATAAACTCAATGAGTATTGTTTGATACTTCTATCACCATTTACATGATAATGAGAAAAATTATGTCACAGTACATACATTTTTTCAGCTCGTTAAGAAATAATTGTCAAATGAAACTCAAACTTCTGAAAAATGATAATAAAAAAGAAACTGATTTTAGATTATTTTACGCTAATGACTACTTTTCTTTTAGCTTATCTATTCACATAATTCCTTTCCTCACTGGGCTATTTTCCCTGTAGGTGCCTAACTTACTTCGATCTCATAATTTTTTTTTTCCACAAGATATTTTTTCCGAGCATAAACTCAATGAGTATTGTTTGATCCTTCTATCGCCGTTTACATGAAAATGAGAAAAAATAAATCACAGTATTTAAAAATCTTGGTTCTTAAAAATCCTCTCCCATTACTTCTACCCTATTTCCCATTACGTATACACCAACCTGTTGAGCCACTTCAAATCTGATTTACTTCAACGCGACAACTTTTTCTTCCGCTAACAACAAATTCAAATACTCCAGATGGAATAAAGTTTAACGTCAATTTAAAGTCAGTAACAAAACCAAAATATTAAAGTATTTGTAGAAATTATTAAAAAATCACTGACAAAGTGCCAATAATTTTTTTCTTTCTTCAAAAAGTGGCATTAGTTTAATATAATATTCCCTTAGAACAATCAAAATAATCATCACGGTTCTTTTCTCCCCTTCCCCTCCCAAACCACAGACACAGTTAACTCAAATACACATCTCCCAAAATATACATAGACATATTTCTGCCTTATGAAGCAGAAATAAAAAAAAACAAGATATGCTTAAATGAATAAAAAATAATTAAACAGATAAGGAAAATTATCACTTCACAATATGGTAAGAGTTCGAATACAACTTCATAACAGTGTGTAGTATTGAGACTTGTGAAAGAAAAGGCAAGAATGTTAGAATGTACTGCATACCCTGTGTAAAGTAGTGCATCATATTAGTTTGGGAAGATCTGAATGCAAAGGATGGTTAGAAGGATGAAAATTCTTATGAAACATGCACAATGCACAAAGCTAATTGAACGACGGCGCCAGAGATTGAGAAGTTTTTTGACCAGGGATGAGGAATTTCATAGACCGTAAATTTTTGTCAACCCAGTTCAGACGAGTCAGTTGCTGGAGAGCAGACAGGAAAAAAACTTAAAACATGGCAGAATTAATGGATTAAAACACTTCCTCGAAAAGGACACGTATTCAAATAACTTGAGAGACCTCGATAGACAAAATTTTTGTTCAATTGAGGATGAAAAATTTATGTAGCACCTTTTTAAGCCTAAACATACGTCTCTCTCTCTCTCTCTCTCTCTCTCTCTCTCTCTCTCTCTCTCTCTCTCTCTCTCTCGTTGTTGGTTCTAAATGCATACAATTAACCATATAAACAACTCAAATACATAGATACTGTACGCAATTATACTAGTTCAGGATGGAATAAAGTTGTGCTTCAAAAAAAAAAAATAATAATAATAATAATATTTAATCTAAAATTAGAGTCACCTCGTTGATGTTCAAGGGCAAGAGAATGAATAGGACAGCTCATGCAGTTATAGGAATTCTGCTTGATAAACCACACTTCCTGTATTCACTGCGGAAATCCTAACCGATGACGGCTAAAGGCGTTCATCAACCTTACTTGTATCATCAACGTCACTGATCATTAGCCTCCTATGTGGATGAAAATCTTATTGAAGATTTTTAGCCAGATAGTGACCTCTTTCACAATGATCACCAGAATCAGTGGGTTTGAAACAGGGTTTAAAGGTCACTTATGAATGGTAGAGGCAAGGGACAGTGACGTTGCCCTAGCAAGCAGGACAATGCCCTAGAGACCTGACAGTTAAAACATTTGATCAGCGCCCAAGCCACCTCTCCACCCAAGCTAGGACAAAGGAGGGATAAGCAATGGCTGCTGAAGACTCCAGCAAGTAGACCTATTGGGTCCTCCAAAATCCCCATCCTTAGCTCACAAGGATGGCGAGGCTGCAGCATCCAAAGGAACTAACAAGTATGAGCGGGACTCGAACAACAGTCTGGCGATCACCAGGCAAGAACGTTACGAACAAGTTACCACATCACGACACTGAATTTCACAATACCTAAAAACATCACCGTGACGTTTATCCTAAAGATGATCTTCATCTCACAATGATCATGACATTCGCTGTGTCTAAGATCCTCACGGTTATTTTAAACATAATGAGGATCTCCCAATGCGCAAAGAGCGTGTCTGTCTACTTGAATATAACTCGCAAAGATAATCAAACCACGTCTGTGAATCTAGCAGTGCCGAATGAAATTACGACTAGCCATGAATCCTTTATTGCTC
>NC_090725.1:89682744-89742744 GCF_036898095.1 Palaemon carinicauda | reverse complement strand
TTAACTTCATACCCCATAATTTGCACCATCCACTAATTTTAGCTAAATCTCAATTAAGGGATTCACCAACCCCAGATCTACATTCAGGGGATGGAATTCATGCAAAGAGAGTAGCATCATCTGCATATGCAACAAGCTTGTTTTATAGGCCAAACCACATGTCATGTGTATAAAGTATGAAAAGTAATGGGCTAAGAGCACTACCCTGTGGAACACCGGATATCACATTTCTATACTCACTATGGTGCCCATCAACAACAACTCTTTGAGATCTATTACTTAAAAAATCAATAATAATGCTAAGAAACGACCCACCCATTCCCAACTGTTTCAGTTTGAAAACAAGGGCTTCATGATTAACACGGTCAAAGGCAGCACTAAAGTCAAGGCCAATCATACAAACTTCCTGACCACAATCAAGGGATTTCTGTACAGCATTGGAGATTGTAAGAAGGGCATCACCTGCTCCAAGGCCTTAACGAAAACCAAATTGCAAACTAGGGAGTAGATGATTACCTTCAGCAAACCTATTAAAACGTTTTGCCAGAAGACGTTCAAAAACTTTAGATAATATGGGAGTTATGGAAATTGGGCGGTAATCAGTGGGACTTGAGCTACCACAAACACATTTGCATAGAGGAGTATCATTACCAATTCTCCAACAAGTGCTAAAAGCTCCTCTTATTGCTAACTTGCGCAAAATAACAGATAAATTTGGAGCTAAGAAATCTGTTGTCTTTATAAAAAAACAGAGGAAAAATACCATTTGGGTCTACACCTCCATAAGCATCAAGGTCCATCAACAGAGCTTTAATCTCACGAGATCGAAAAGCTAAACTAATTAGTTTAACCTCAGGAAAACAGGAATGAGGAAGTTCAAGTTTTTCATTACTCTGTTTACTGTCAAAAACATCCGCCAAAAAGGTTGCCTTTTCCTTTGGACAGTGAGTGACTGAGCCATCTGGTTTAAGTAAAGGAGGAACTGTTGCATCTACACCAAAGAGTGCAGATTTAAGGGTAGACCACCATTTATGTTCCTAAGTTGTACCAGAAAGGGTTTCTTTTATGGTTAAATAGTACTCCTTTTCAGTTGAGGCATAAACTCTCCGAGCAAAAGCTCGAAGCTGAGTATAGTTGTTCCAGGTCAAAATCTGATCTGTTACCCTTCCAAAGATGATAGGCCTCCTGCTTCTCCAAATAAGCACGTCTACAATCATCATTGAGCCACGGTTTGTTCTTCACTCAGCACCTTAGCACACGGGAAGGGATACGCCTATCAATTACGTTGACTTGATTCTCATTCAAAGGGACAACAGGATTTACACTACTATATAATTGTGACCAATTCAAGCACAAAAGATCATGCAAAATCCCATTCCAGTATGCTTGGGATTTCATATAAATTTTACAAGAGTATGATATATCAGGGACACGCTGCTCAGTCTTCACTACTAATGAAATCAAGGCATGATCAGATGTTCCGACTGGAGAACCAACCTTACTAGTTATAACACCAGGGGAGTCAGTGTATACGAGGTCCAAGTAATCACCAGTTCTGTGAGTAGCTTCATTTATGATTTATTATGTTCTCTATCATCGTTACTTTAAAGTTTGTCTTTTCAAGGTTGAAAGCTCAGAGAAGAATAACATTGACAACAGAGCAATAACAGTATAACCAATTATGTAGTTAAAATATTGATAGAATGATATGGCTTGGATGTCAGATCTCACCTTTGCTTGCCGTATCAGATTTAACTTTCTCCAAATTCATTTCAAATATTGTAATCTTATTCTGTAATAAAATGACACAAAGTGTACAAGTATTAATCTAAACCTAAGAAAAAATCTGATGATCATTAGAAGAGAGAGTACATGTACTAATGCTCCTGTGCGTTATCTTATCACCAGACTTCATAAATATGTTCAAATTCCATGTATAATCTTAAATATAATGATAAATTTAATCTGATGATAAGGACCCTGATGAAACAACGGAGATGAAATTGGTTTGAGATATACTATATTCCAAATACAGGTGGGATACCCATCGAGTTTAACCTCAAGAATCCAACCTTTCGGTATTCAATTAACTTATGGACTTTAGACTAAAAAAAAAGTATTATATCAACATTCACTATGCACGCTACCTTACCCAGCCCTATTTAAGAATGTCAAAACTGACATAACCAGAAGTTTTCTATTTTTTTGGGAGGGGGATTTAAAAATCCCAGTTCTTAGTTTAAAGCCAAACACCATACTTTTATAATTATTATCTAAAATGAAGATGCTGAAAAATTCAATTCAATAACATGCGTATAACATAAGGTTACAGTTGTTAAGTTGTGAAAATCCCGAAATCTTCACAGATTATGACATCTGTTACGTTGGTCAAGAATTGCTTATAATTTTCGTTATTCCCGAAATAAAGGTTCCTGACAAGATACTTTTCTATGTCAGGGCATGGGAATGTATATATAATCATTAAAACTATAATTATCTTATGATTGCATTATAAAATAGAAGTATCTTTTTAATATCCGAGGTACTATTACTATACAGTCACTGACGGGGTAAGAAATTATTGAATAACTTTCATTGTAGCTAAATAGGGTGTAGTGTTAGTTGAAAAGTGTCTAAATGTTTTTAATGACACTGTTTCACAATTATGTTCTTTTTTAATAACCTCAAATCTAAAAAGTCTTCTCTTTTCAATGTTGGAAGAGTAACTGAATCAGGTTAACAATTACAATCGTCTTCACTGGATTGTACTGCACGCTCTATTGACAGGAAGCCCTATGATTTGTCAGCAAATCCAGAAACCTCTGTTATCCATAAATTCATCAGGGTGGTAGGTAACAATTGCCATTAACATTAGAACAAATGCCTGGTAGACAGACCACTGTAGTAGACTCAAATAATATGCTTTAAAAGCTTTCACTTTCCGAATGTAAGGTCTTAAGTCTTTTCCAGTAGAGTTTTACAGGTCCCACAATCATCATGGACTTGGAACCTACATTGGACAATACTTTTATATAGAAGAGGCCGCACAAACTGGTTTTAGGTGATTTCATCTTCTGCCTGGAATTTTCCTAATCCTTATAGCCTACTTTAGCTAGAAAGAGTTCAGATTTGCCTACAAGTAGCAGTTGTTTCATTCACCCAAGAAGCCGGCCAGTCTTTATAACATTGTGTGATTAAGAATTTAAAATGAAATTTTCACTAGATTACCAACCTTTCCCATATAAAAATATGGTAACCACTACAAAATTCCGAGTCTCAACCCTTTGCAGCTGAAGATTGGACTCTCAGAGCCTAATTTTCTATCTCTACATTATCATCATGGAGTGTAGACTCGGAGCTTTATTTTCTATTGCTACAATGACATCGTGAATATACTTTTTTTTTTTTTAATACAGCATTATCAAGATTCTTCACAAGTCTATGAATGATGTACAATTGAAAACTGCCATCTGTATCTACAAGAAAGGCCCTCATAATATCCTTTAAGTTTCAGTTTACATTTTCATAACCTTCTTACAAGATTCGTGCCTCTATAATTTAGATTCACTAGTAGGCTACCTTTGTCAGGTACTGTATATTTTGTATATTTCTCCAGTCACACTTTTTTTCTTTTTTTATGATGAAATATATTCTAAGAAAACACCATTTACATGAATTTGCAACAAATGATTGCTGGGTTGGTTTCTCATCCTCTTAAGCTGGCCGCAGATTGAGATGCAGGACAACGCAATGCAGGCAGACAAAGGACAGGGTAGGGTAAGGCAACACAGAGCATCATTGATGAGGTTTGCACATTGACAAGCATTAAAATCGTGAGATGTGGTTTTCTGTCTTGCTCTATGCTGTATTGCCTGTGTCACGTGCATCTCAATGTGTGCCCTGCTGTATGCTCTTTACTCTGGGCAAAATTTAGCCCTACAAACTGCCTTTGCTAGGAGTTCATCTTAACACTCTAGCATCACCTTTACATTAAAAACAGAATTTGACTCGGACTTTGTTAATAAATTGAAGTTATCAAATAACCAATGGTGACAGTGTATATGGTGTGTTTAAATATATTATTTTTATCTTTTCTTTCCAACTTAAGAATCCTTGTATTCTCGTTTTCTTTATCTTGTGTATTTTTAGTACAAAAAAAGTACTTTGCCTTTTTTCATAATCCTTGGGTTTTAAGCATCTTTTCATAATCCTTGGTTTCCAACTCTCTTGAAAAATAAAAAGATCTCAAACGTAACTTTAAATAACGTTAATAATTATTTAATACCTGTAAATACTTTGTGTATTTGCATTTGAGACCATTTCAAAGTATTTAGCTCTTCCTGAATTAGTTAACAAAGTTAACGAGTAATGGTAAGAATTCTTACCAAGCAGTATCTGCCTAACCCTCCAAGGAAGCAGTTCTCCTGACTAAAGGGAAAATGGATAAACTCAACCTTCGTTAGAAACTTGCCAACTGATGTGTGATCATTACTAATTAACTCTTTTTACTTGAAGGACTTTTATTGCTGTGAAATAATGAAGTGCTAAGTACCACCAGTTTCACCAAAGTGCAATGGAGAGACGAGGGCATGAATCTCCAGAGGAATGTGTTTTCTGAGGAACCTTATAATGGATTGTGTAGCAGCATGGAAGAGAGGCCAAGACGGGGATTCCATTTCCCTACCATAGTCTTTGGCATCCACCACATACTGCTGGATTACTTCCGAGGGATTCAACGTGGATTTATATCGAGCAAGCAAGCGCTTGATAAATTTGAGGTAGGTCTCGGTAAATGTTGGCACTTTACGAGATTTAAAGTTATTGAATGAATAATTTTAGCGCTGAGTCATTAATCCTGTAAAAAATAAAACTTGTAACCAGAAAGAATTTACTCTTGTTAATATTTTGCTTTGCCATTTATCATATCTTTTGAGATCTTTTTATTGAATCTTATTATGAACTTTAAGTCACTTGCATAGGCAATCATTTCACATACAATTTTCTGATAGACGTATCATATCTTTTATAGGCTATGCGCAGTAGCTTCATGGTAATGGTATTGCTCGATGCATCTTATAAACTTTTCACTGGTTATAAGTGATTCGAAGTGTGGAGGTTAGGTAACTAGTGCCAGAGTTACCTAGATATCGGGAAGCATCAAGTGTCGTAAATATTAATCTATATTCTGCATAATATTATGCTTTAAATTTCCTGTATGTTCAATAATAAATTCAATGTTCACTTTGATGTATGTTTTCTCATCATTTTTTATAACCTTCATATAATTTTTTCCGAACATGGCGACCGTGACAGGATATTACGACTTTGCTTTGATGCTTGACCGATGTCTCTCCACTTGCATTGTGGGTGGAACGTTAACGTTATTTTTTGCAGTTTAATACTTTAGCGCAAAATTGAGGGAATTTAATCTTTTTAACATATTTCTGAAATAAGTTCTTTGCTCGGGAATTGCCTTCATTGGATACTTTTTGCATTCAAAACTTTGCTTCCTTGGTAATCTTTATTTATCATCGTTGGCCTAGTATTGATGCCATCGGTATTTCTTAGCGTTAACATGTATTCTGTAAAGTGGTTAAGGAAATTTTACTTTTGAGCTTCGGTTTGTTACGCATACTTTAGCCTTTGAATATTTATTATATTTGTGGAAGGTCAGGTAGTTGTATATATTCACAATGTCTGAACTTAAGAGATTAGTGAATCTAAGGAAGTATATAAGGAAGTGTGTGACTGAACATTTTAACCGTAAGAATAATTTTCCTACATTAGCTAGTGCAGCAAGGGAGAAATTACGCTTGCAATTTGAACAATGGCTTCCAGAATTGAAAGACTTGAATAGGAAGATATTAGAGGTTAAGTATGAGGAATGGGACGACGAAGAGGAAGAATGTAGGTCTGAGGAGGAATTAGACTCCTGGCAGATCTATAATGACAAACTTTAGCCCTCTTCATCGGTTTCCCATTTGAATGACTCTCTTAGTTCTGCAAGAAGTATGCTTAAGTCTCCCATAGCTCCCCTGCCTAAATACACTAGTTCTGATGACGAGGACCTTGCTAGAATTTTAGAAGAATTTGAAGACACAAATTTAAATACCCTGAATATGATAAACTCTTGTTATTAAAGCAGCAGATCTAAGGCAGGGCCTTAGTTTTAGTAGAGTCCTTAGAAGCAGATAAGCAGGGATATTCACATGCAAAGCAATTACCACTGAAAGCTCTAGCTTTGGATGACACAGAAATTTAATGTTTTAAGGCAGTTATCCCATTTGACACTTACATCCAACACTGATCCTTATGAATTTATCTCTAAGGTTAGGTTAATTACGGAAAGAATACACAAATTGAAAATGACTGTGGACTGTATACTTCAGTTTTTTATATGGGAAGGATTGAATGATTCATTCAAGAATCATTTGATTCAAATTACTAACAGCTCCAAGCCAACGTTAAATGAAATTGTAGACAAGTTTTTTTTTAAGCTAGTGAGCGTTATTGTAGCCAGTCTAAAAAACTAAAGAAGTCACTAAACAATCTTCCCCCAAAGCATCAAATGCTAGTGACCATGGAGCTACCAGCTTAGCTGTAGATGTAAAGTATGAAAGAAATAAGACCTTTAAGCCTTGTAGTATTTGTAATAAAGTGGATGGTAAACCAGCGGATCACCCTATCCAAAGTGTGCCAAATTTGACTCTGCAGAAGCCAAAATAGATAAAATAAGAATATTGAAAGGATGCCTGAAATGTTCTAACCTAAATCATCACAGTAAATTTTGTAGGTATAGGTTCAATAATAAATCTAAGTATTGCTCAGAGTGGCATTTCAGTTTCCTGTGTATTCGGTCTGTTGATGACAAGCAAGTCACAAATAAAGATGGAAATAAACCAGATAGCCAATCTTCTACAGATAAGGGTAAAGATAAAGCAAAATCCAAGCCTAAGGAAAATAAGGAGATATCCGGCTCAATGATTAACATTGTGGAAGCTTTCCAGAGTGATTCTGACATGCAGACTTTTCTTCCCACTTTTACTTCTACCTTGGATAATGGTTTAAAGTTAAGATGTTTAAAAGACAGTGGCTGTCAGTGTAACTTCATTTTGACCGATATTGCACAGTTATAATTTACCCACATTAAGGGAAAATACTTCTCTAACAGTAAATGGCATTAACACTACTCGGAACTATACTACTAAGCTAATTGAAGTAAGTTTACAGATAGGGGATAGGTTTAGAAAAATTGAAGCACTGTGTATACCTTCTATTAATGTAAAGTTAAAACTTCCTAAATTAGGTAAAGTAGTATGTGGTTTCAAAGAAAGATGTTATTTGTTGGCAGATGAAAGCTTGTCAAATGATTCTTGTGATATCCAGAGTATTCAGTTAATTCTTGGCACTCGCTCAGCATACTGTCTTCCTCAGCAGGAACACTTGTTTGGATCAAACTTAGAATCTCTATATTCTGAAACTCCTGCTGGAGTATTGTTACATGGTAATGTGGAACAAATATTGAAAGATTTATCATTTTTACCTTATGTTGGAAGTTGCTTTCAAGGATTGGTTCAACTTTCAGATCACAACTTAGTTGGCAGCATTTTCAGGACTGGTAATACTTGCCTTGTTTCGTATTGTGCTTTGAAGATACTATGGATCCCATTAACATTAATGTATTTGATGATAAGGGGGATACAATTGAATCTCAGCTTTTCAAGGCATCTAACCAAATTCTAGAAGAAAGTTGTCATAGATTTGTAAAGTCTGAACCTGATGATTCTGATTCTGGGAGTTCTGAAATAAATAAGTTGGTTAAGTTTTCCCTTGAAAATATGAAGAGAGATAAAGAAGGTAGAATTGTTGTTCCTTTATTTTGGAGTTCCCATGTGTCTCATCTATTGGGTTCCAATCAGGGATTGGCAGTTTCAATTTTAAAGTCTAACTTGAAAAAATTGCAAAATAACAGGGATAAGCTATTGATAATGGATAAAATTTTTAAAGAACAAGTAAGTATGGGGATTATAGAGCGCATTAATAATCTAACCAAATTTCTCAGAGAGCACCCTAACCATAGCTTTTTGCCTCACATGGGCATCTTTAAAATGGATCCCGAAACCACAAAGTGCAGGACAGTATATTTGTCTAATCTTTGTCAGCAAGGTTCTAGTAAATCTTCTATTACTCGCAATCAGGCTATATATTCAGGACCAAATCTAAACAAGAAACTTTCCGCTGCTATATTACATTTGAGATTTGGACAGGAGTTATTATGTTTTGATTTATGTAAAGCGTTCAATAATCTTGCCTTAAATGACACAAATAGCAATAGGCTATTATGTCTATGGTTCAGAAATTAAGAGAAGGAAGACTTTATAGTTGCGGGATACAGAAATATAAGATTAAGTTTCGGCTTAAGATGCAGCCCTGCATTACTGTTACTTGCTCTATATAAGATTTTAATTTTAGAAGTAGACGGTGATGATAGTAAACTTTTACAATTAAAGAGGATGATATACCAACTATGTTACATGGATAACTGTGCAGTTGCTTATGATAGTTCTGAAGATCTTCTCTGGGCATATCAACAACTAGAAAGCATTTTTGAGCCTTACAAGTTTTACCTGCAGCAGTACATCAGTAATGATTCTGCATTGCAAGACCACATAGATAGTGAGCTTAGTACAGAAACCAATGAAAAGGTAAAACTACTTGGGTTGTCATGAGATAGGAAGCAAGACAGTTTATCTACTAAACCTATTAGTCTTAACATACAAACTCAAACAAAACGGGAAGTATTGCAGTCTATTGCCTCCCAGTATGATTTCTTTAACTTTAATGGCCCTATTCTTAATCGTTCAAGGCTATTTTTGCATCAGTTACAGTGCGACAAAGATCTGGGCTGGGACAAGGAATTAGATGCTGATGTTAGGAGGCAATGGCGGAATATTGCCAAACAAGCAAATGCTGCTTCTGTTAGAGATACCAAATCTTTGGGAGTAGAGAAGATACTTACCGGCTATTGGCATTTTCAGACAGTAGTTAGCAGATGTTTGGTGTAGTCATTTACATACAAAATATTTCCACAGGAAGGGTCAGTTTTGTCTTTGCAAAAAATAGGATAGTAAACAAGCAAATGGAATCTAAAAGCATGCCATCTCCGGAACTGCAAGGAATAACTTTGGCCGTAGAAGAAATTGCATGTCTGTATGAAGAGTTATCAGGAATTTCTTGTATGATGCCCATCAAGATAAACGAGTTGATAATCTACTCTGATAGCTTCGTTGCCCTTTCCTGGGCACATGGGTTTTCTTCCAAGCTTGATAAAATGCAAAAGTGTTCAGTATTTGTTCAAAATAGGTTACACACAATAAATGAACTGTGTAATAAACACCCAATTCATTTTTCTTTTGTATCATGTGAAAATCCAGCGGATTGCATCACTCGCAGCTTATCTTTTAAGCAACTTCAGAAAACTAACTACTTTTCAGGTCCCAAATTTCTGCTTAATGAGACAGAAGGTCAGCTGAACAGGGAATCTATCTTGGATTTTGTAATACCTGCCCTTCCAGTAAAGCAAGATTTTCCTGTTGGTGTTGTCCAGTCTTATCATGGTACTATAACTACAAAGATTGATGAGGATACTGATGCTTTATCAAGATGCTCTAGCTACCATAAAGTTGTTTCTGTTTTCCGTAGAGTACTTATCTTTGTTAATAACTTGAAAATGAAACTAAAACTAAAGGATCCGTTTAAGTTTGGACATATTAGCTGTTTTGATATTAATCATAACTTCTTTGCAGAGGCTACAAAGATGGTAATAAGAAGAGATCAGCAGAAGCACTTCCCTGAAACTTTTGAATATTTTGAATCCAGAAACCAGTTGCTCAAAGATATCCCCAAGTTAGTCGGACAGCTCAATGTTAATGTGGATCAGGAAGGCCTGTTAAGGGTACGTAGCAAAATGCAGAAACTGAAAGATGACAGAAGGATCAATTTCCATTGCTAATTTCTAAGGATAGTTTACTAAGTAAATATATTGCATTAGATTATCATGAACGTGTTTTACATGCTGGATGCTATAGGCTACTAGCTGAAGTACGTAAGATATTTTGGATACCTAGATTTTTTTTAGTAGTTAAAAGGATAATCCGCACATGTGTCATATGCCGTAGGTTCAATGAGAGGACAGTTAATCTTAATCAAAACTGTTATACAGATTTCAGGATTAATCCCCCAGAGATTCCTTTCCGCTATATTTTTGTGGATTACATGGGACCCTTCTTTGTACGTTCCAGTGGGAAGAAAGTAAAAGCATGGATAATATGTTTCACATGTACATGGAGTAGAGCTATAAATCTTAAGGTGTGCATGGACTTGAATATTAAGGAGTATCTTAGAGCCTTCCAGCTTCATACATTTCAGTTTGGACTACCAAATTTGTGCATTTCCGATCAGGGATCTCAGTTAGTAGCAGGAGGCAACGTAATTCTAGATTATTTAAGACCCAGAAGTTAAACTCTATCTAAAGGAGAACGACATAAAGAACCTTCAGTTTGAACAGTTTTTCAAAGGGAACTCTGCTCTTGGTTCAATGGTTGAAAGTTGTGTGAAACTTACTGAGAGATGCTTATTTGGAGCCATAAAAAATAATGTTTTAGATATAAGAGATTTTGAGTTTTTAATATGTCAGACTGTCCATTTGAATAGAAGGCCAATAGCTTTCAAAGAGGCATTAAGAGATACAGATATAAACAAAACACTTCCTGATCCCATAACACCAGAGTGTCTAATCAGGGGTTATGACCTTGTTTCAGTTAACTTAATTCCTGAACTGCAGAGCCATCCAGATCTAGAATTGAATGAGGACTATTTAGTTTCTCCTTGTGATAAAGTTAATGAAAACTACACAAAAACGCGTAAAGTCAGAAGTTATTTGATTAACATTAATCATGAAGAATTTTTGGGTAACTTGACAAATCAAGCTGTAAATGTGAAAGACAGATTCAAACCTGTAAAACATACACTTTTTCAAAAGAATGATGTGGTTCTAATTAAAGAACCATATAGTAAGCCAAACCAATACCCAATAGGAATAGTCCGTGATGTAGTTCTCAATGAGCTTGGGGAAGTTACTGGAGTTACCCTACTGAAAGGCAGAACTGGAGAACTTACAAGGAGACATTCATCTAATCTAATATTTCTTTTCAGACCTGATGTTTATTCAAATGAAGATAAAGACAGTCCTAATTATGACTCAAATTATTCTAATCTGGCCAGCAATCGCATTCAAGGAAAGCGCAAAGCGGCAAAGATTAGTGCTCTGAAGACCAGACAAATTTCACAGAAAAGTTTGTCTGTGTAGGCTTTTTCATTTATTATTGGTGATGGTATTGTAAATAGTTTTGGCAAATATTTAAAAAAAATAATATGGTAATATAAATACTTTTGGTATATGTTTAAAATTTCTTTCCTACTTTTATTTTATAACAGGACTGAATGTTTTGGAGGGAGTGTGTTAAATATACTGTTTTTATCTTTTCTTTCCAACTTAAGAATCCTTGTATTCTCGTTTTCTTTATCTCGTTTATTTTTAGTACAAAAAAGTACTTTGCCTTTTTTTATAATCCTTGGTTTTTAAGCATCTTTTCATAATCCTTGGTTTCCAACTCTCTTGGAAAATAAAAAGATCTCAAACGTAACTTTAATTAACGTTAATAATTATTTAATACCTGTAAATACTTTGTGTATTTGCATTTGAGACCATTTCAAAGTATTTAGCTCTTCCTGAATTAGTTAACAAAGTTAACGAGTAATGGTAAGAATTACCAAGCAGTATCTGCCTAACCCTCCAAGGAAGCAGTTCTCCTGACTAAAGGGAAAATGGATAAACTCAACCTTCGTTAGAAACTTGCCAACTGATGTGTGATCATTACTAATCAACTCTTTTTACTTGAAGGACTTTTATTGCTGTGAAATAATGAAGTGCTAAGTACCACCAGTTTCACCAAAGTGCAATGGAGAGACGAGGGCATGAATCTCCAGGGGAGTGTGTTTTCTGAGGAACCTTATAATGGATTGTGTAGCAGCATGGAAGAGAGGCCAAGACGGGGATTCCATTTCCCTACCATAGTCTTTGGCATCCACCACATACTGCTGGATTACTTCCGAGGGATTCAACTTCGTGAATTTATATCGAGCAAGCAGGCGCTTGATAACTTTGAGGTAGGTCTCGGTAAATGTTGGCACTTTACGAGATTTAAAGTTATTGAGTGAATAATTTTAGCGCTGAGTCATTAATCCTGTAAAAAATAGAACTTGTCACCAGAAAGAATTTACTCTTATTAATATTTTGCTTTGCCATTTATCATATCTTTTGAGATCTTTTTATTGAATCTTATTCTGAACTTTAAGTCACTTGCATAGGCAATAATTTCACATACAATTTTCTGATAGACGTATCATATCTTTTATAGGCTATGCGCAGTAGCATCATGGTAATGGTATTGCTCGATGCATCTTATAAACTTTTCACTGGTTATAAGTGATTCGAAGTGTGGAGGTTAGGTAACTAGTGCCAGAGCTACCTAGATATCGGGCAGCATCAAGTGTCGTTAATATTAATCTATATTCTGCATAATATTATGCTTTAAATTTCCTGTATGTTCAATAATAAATTCAATGTTCACTTTGATGTATGTTTTCTCACCACTTTTTTATAACCTTCATATAATTTTTTACGAAAATATGGTAGTCATGTTTATTCAAAGGTCACGATTATTCACAGAATTTCTGCCTGTAACAATCTTCCATTCAATTTCCTAAATCATACAGCTGAGCTGAGATTTCTGATCCAACCCAGGAATGGGTGTAATCCAGTATGTTATGGCAATTAGAGGAAAGCTGCCAGTTGTCATTCCAGAATGTGTTACACATGCTCAGCTCCTATGTTTTTTTATGACAATGAAACCCAAGACTTCATGCAAAGACTTACCGGTCCCTTTGACTGTGTGGCACTAAATGGATGAGTATCCTAGTCTTGGGTGCTTGGGGTTTTCAAAGTTGTGTTAAAAAGGATTGCAATGGTCTTGTAGGCGAAGCCAATTTCCTAAAAATGTGGTTATAATTTATCAAAAGTATATATTAACAATCTCAAGGAGGAAAAATTAAAATAATTATGAAGTATGTGAATGTTTGACGAAACATATCAACACATTTTCCTTTTAATGATGAATTATTTATGCCTTGCCATGATGATCATAGTTACTGCAGAGACTGTTTAAATAATTCAAATATACAATTAACTTATTTACTATAAATCTATAATTTCATAGTATGCTACTTTTTAATTTCTATTATACACCCTGTCCATATTGGAGTGTGAATATCACATTTAGTTCTATATGATTTAATTGAAAACTTGAGTATTTATACCATCATTTCATTTATATCGTTTGGTATAGCCCGGAGATAGTATAGAATTTCATTAATTACAATAATATCTCCATCCTTAAAGATACTTATTGGTGACCTAATATATTGAGTACATGTCCTAGGAGAATATTTCAAGTAACAGATAAAAATAATTTGTAATTTGTCTGAATACGAGAAGTTTTGTAATTTTGTCATAACTAGTGACAATTTAGCCTTCGTTGTCCTTTACAATATTCTAATTTGCATGTTTAACAGATCACTGAACAGGGTAATTCAATATTCAATTTAGGTTTGCCCTTTGTAACTGTGTGGTATTTGGTTTGAAAATAGCAAATTATGATACCCGAGTGGTTAATCAATCAATTCAACCGTAGGCTGCATTGACTACACAATTTACTGATCACCTCCAGATCTCTGTTAATGATATCAACAATTTCATATTAAGTTTGAGGCATTAAATGCTTGCAATGAGGATAGTAATATCTGCAACAACCTTACCACCAATAAACGGTGAAATCAAGTCTGCATGTGGTAAGTCACAGACATTAGCCTTATCCACACGATCCAGCATGCTCAACGGACAAACCATGATACCAGACCACAATAGGTAGTGATAATGAGGGTTGATGTTTGTGGCTAGATCCCTGCCTGTGGTTTTCCCGCTTCTGACGTCATCAATCCTCATCATCACTACCTATTGTGGTCTGGTATCCCGGTTTGGCCGTTGCGCATGCTGGATCGTGTGGATAAGGCTTGAGCTATACTAACTACAGTAGAAGAAATAAAAATATATTTTTTCTTCTAACTGAAGACATTGTGTAGGACAAAATTTATGGTTAATCTAGTCTAAAATAGCAATAAAATGCATTTAATTAGACAAGTCAGGACTTATATCCACTAATACTTTGTAAGTAGTAGGTTGGCCAGGGCACCAGCCACCCGTTGAGATACTACCACTAGAGAGTTATTGGGTCATTTGACTGGCCAGCCAGTACTACATTGGATCCTTCTCTCTGGTTACAGTTCACTTTCCTTTGCCTACACATACACTGAATAGTCTGGCCTATTCTTTACAGATTCCTCTCTGTCCTCATACACCTGACAGCACTGAGATTACCAAACAATTCTTCTTCACCCAAGGGGTTACTTCACTGTAATTGTTCAGTGGCTACTTTCCACATGGTAAGGGTAGAAGAGACTCTTTAGCTATGGTAAGCAGCTCTTCTAGGAGAAGGTCACTCCAAAATCAAACCATTGTTCTCTAGTCTTAGGTAGTGCCATAGCCTCTGTACCACAGTTTTCCACTGTCGTGGGTTAGAGTTCTCTTGCTTCAGTGTACACTCGGGCACACTATTGTATCTAATTTCTCTTTCTCTTGTTTGCTGAAGTTTTTATAGTTTATATAGGAAATATTTATTTTAATGAATATTGTTACTGTTCTTGAAATATTTTACTTTTCCTTGGTTCCTTTCCTCATTTGCTATTTCCCCTGTTGGGGCCCCTGGGCTTAAAGCATCCTGCTTTTCCAACTAGGGTTGTAGCTTAGCATGTAGTAGTAGTAATAATAATAATAATAATAATAATAATAATAATAATAATAATAATAATCAAGCGCCTTTAGAGTTAGCTATACTCGCAGTCGGCCAGCTTTGCAGTAGGAGTGTTACCTATTGCTATTACACAAGTCAATACTTAACACTGATTGGTTGGTAATGGCTTGTAATTTCTATCAGATATTTCAACCAAGTTGAAATTTAAGTTCTGATGATGATCCACTCCGATGATGATGATCCAAAGGACTCATTAGCCCAGGAGCTAACAAATCCTATATTTACCCTACTGAAATTCCATTCTCATAATATTTGTTTCAAATAAATTTCTTTTTGGAAAACAAAGTGCATCATTATTGAACCATCCACCCTTAGGTGGCTTTGCCTTTGTTTCAAGTTGTTCTTGACAGTAATGGCCAAGCCCAGTCATTTTCAATTTTTTTTTTTTTTTTTTTTTTTTTGCATGAAGTTTTTGTTTCACAGAAAAATTTGCACATTTCCTTCCAGTTTATTCCTTTAGAAGACAGGCAATTGAAAAAACACACCTCATATCAGAAAACTGTCTGTAGGATCACAGAGAAACATGCCACATCTAATACATCTGTAACGAGGGGTCACTACTGGAATGTTGCAGACTGAATCCACAGCAACTGCAGTAGCCAGGCACTTCAGATGTCACGTGACAACAATCACAAGACTCTCTGCAAGACATCGTCTAATGTTCTAGACCATCCATGTTTAGGACGCTCAAGGGTAACAATGTCAGGACAAGATCACAACATCCGGTCTACTCGTCTGCGTAACAGACAACAACGAACAACACAAACCTCTGCAACCAATCAAGGGCCTCAACGTCACATATCTGCACACACTGTTCGTCGTCGTCTGAGGGCAGCAGGGATTAGATGTCACCGTCCTTACATCAGACCGATTCTGACGCAACGGCACAGTCAAAAACGTCTACAATGAGCTCAATAGCATCAGCGTTTGTAACATCAACAGTGGCAACAAATATTTTCTGACGAGTACAGATTCAAAATACGCCATGCCGATGGCTGACTGCATGTATGGACATGCTGTAATAAACGTCACGCCAACTGCTGCACTGTGGAGGCTGACCCATGGGGAGGAAGAAGTCTCATAGTCTGGGGTGGCTTTAGCTACCCCCACAGAACACGTTTACATGTGTTTCGTCAATGTGTGACTGCCGTAGCCTACAGAGACAACATCCTCCAATAACACATGGTACCACAATTCCAGGACCAGCTTTGGCTCCAGATTTTTCAACATGGCTTCTTCAGATGAAACAACATTTATGTACTACCCTGGCATTCCCTGTCCCTAGGTATGGCACCAATCAAGCATGTGTAGAATGAAATTGGAAGACTTATACACGCAGTTACTCTACTTTAAAAAATTAGAGATTTGGAAGCCACATTATTCAGGGAATCGAATCAACTCCCCTAGCTTTCTTTCCGAGACTGGTTGCCTCAATAAGACGGCATTGTGCTGCGCGTATTGCAGCCGATGTGGGTCACAACACACTACAGATTGCCACAATGTACTGTGATACTGCTGGTGTTTGAAAGTGGAGTGACACCATGTGCTTTTACAGTAAAGTTGAGTGTTGCTTTCACCATAGATGACTACTAATTTCTTCAACAATCTCTTATCTGTTGTTTTTTAGAGTGTCAAGAATATGGGTTCCATACATTAAAATGATTGACATTTGAAAATCAACTTGCATTTCTTTATATTGATATATATATATATATATATATATATATATATATATATATATATATATATATATATATATATATATATATATATATACGTGCTAGAGAAATAGAAAACATAAATCATGAAGAGAGAGTCGAGCTATACTACCAAGTGGTTTTTGTCAATCAGATACACTTGACCACATAGGTGACTAATGAAGGCTTGTGGCCTTTTTGGTGTACTTGAAATACTAGATAATGATGACGTTCATCTGATAATTGTGCAAACTGGGATTCCCTGCTGATTTAATTGACCTTTCAAGACATCATAACACATTCATAAAATAAAATTCATTGCGACCATTCTTGTATCAAGTGTCATGAAAAACAGCCCAATTAAGCCAGTATATAACTAACACACTCAATACACTGGACTGTATGTCTCCGTTTACAAAATATAGAAATGTTGCAAAGTGCATTACAGCCTACACTTCCTCACAGCAAAGACCAAATACAGTTAACTCTCCATCTAACCTGCATTCTAAAGAATATATATAAATTGAAGAACTGTAGATACTCTCATTTCAAATAAAACATACATGCACACAGACGATGCAGATATCCCATCAAAATATTAGAATCAGAGGTGTATGTTTCTGCAACAATTAATTCTGTGGTAATGAGAAAATTGGATAAACTGAACTATTTTGAATAATTCTTATATTAAGAATGTGAAACTAAATGTCTGTAACTTTTGCATGATAGTTTCATAATGTCAGTGATAACTAAATTTGTGTTACTTTAAACGATAACTATATTCCCAACAAATATGTGGGATAACATCAGTTGTTTAAAGAAACTGAAATGCTAGCCTATGGCTATCATTTTTAGCTTACTATATTTAGATAATTGACCAATAATCGTGTCATTTTTTTCAAATCATTACTTTTTTATTGTAGGCCTAATCTTGCATTGATATTAACCCTTTAAATCCATTAAAACTTAATCTATGGCTGAGTATTTTAACTTCGTTAAGCAGCAAGATACTACACCCAGATATAAAATTTATTTTCAAATTTACCACAGTTCTTCTAAGACATACACTTTCAACCTTTGTCTCTCTGAGTATGTTAGTGGTTGATATAGATGTGCGAGTGCATTCGAATGATGGTGGGGTTCACAAGGGATGTAACCAACTTTACTCTCGCTGAGGTCGTAGAAGTGTCAACATTATCCTATCATAGTGCCTGGCTCCCTTACTTCTCTCCTGTATACCTCTGATATCAAACAATACGTTTGGCTGAGACTTACAATGGTTATTTGTGAATATATTTACTATAGTTCAGGAGTAAAATCAAAATGCCAAAGGGTATACGTTGGTATATTCATCAACAATCTCTTGAGTCTAGAGGTTTGGCCATAAACCTAATTTGTTGTCTTCATTTTCATTGTGAGCTAAGGATGGGGGTTTGGGTGAGCTTATAGTTTTATCTACAGAGTCATCAGCAGCTATTGCCTGGTCCTCCTTGGTCCTAGCTTATGGAGAGGGGCTTAGGACACTGTTCATATGTATATGCGGTCAGTCTTTGAGGTATTGGCCTGCTTGAGAGGGCAATGTCACTCTTCCTTGCATCTGCCATTCATAAGTGGCTTTTAAGCCTTTAAACCCGCTTCTAAAGCCTGCCTGCCCACTTGGTTGATTAGTCTATATTTCTTTATATTCAGCCTCATAAAATAATCTTTGTAAATATTTTATATATTACTGAGAGTAAACTTATTGGGCGGTAATCTTTCGGGTCTTTTGACTCCGTCGTGTTTGTGGATTAGTATAATAATTTTTTTTAGCATTCTTGCAGACATTTTCTGTAAAGTTCAGCGATGTTTAGTACTATGGAATCTCCTCCATCTATTATTAAATCAATTGTTAGGCCATCTTCTTATGTTACTTTGCCTTTGGTTCCGGCTCAGGTGTTCCATTATCTCAATTGGAAAATTGTATTGTATAACATTGTATAGAAATGGTCTGCAATTTTTATCACTCAATAATCTCTGTTGTTGATATTTCCATCCCTTTAAGCAAATATCTTTTGCCACCTTGTTGCAAGTCTTTTTTTATATTATTATTATTAACTTAATGCTTCTTTTTCTTTAGTGTATCATCTAGCTTACCAATTTCTACTTCTATCCTAGATCCCAAATTTGTGAATGATTAATAAACTAATGGTCTGTCGATAAGTGAAAATATCTCCAAACAATAAAAATGTTTGGAGTCATGTGAAAATTGCCTAAAACTTTAGTGTACTCCCATTCATGACCGAAACCTCAACAAATAATATTTCCAAGGAAGAAAAATAGGATTATACAAAAAAAAGATGATCCAAGATGGCAAAATATCAGCCCAATAAGGGCAAAGCCAATTACTTTGATCTTCCCTTACACTATATTTTTTCTTCAAAATTATGAAAATTATAAAAAATTTCAAAGCAAAGAGATAATTTTGACATTCGTAAAAGGCAGTGATATATAGGTCATCGATGTTTCAAAAGGTCATGTATTCCTACGCTTTGACATAACATCAAATGGAATAGTTACTGATCACGGTTCCTAACAAGGAAAACTTATATGAAAAAGCAACCAAGAATGCAATGGTTGATTACATATATCACTATCAAACAACATATTAATTTGCCAGGGTAAAAAAATTCTTATAAAAGGTAAAAAGAAAAAATAAATACAGATACTTTGTATACCTATTGGCGTAATACTCTTTTTGGCGTCCCTGCCTCTCAGGTCTAATTCTGCTCTATTCTCGGTAACGCCATATTCAGTGTATGCTTTATTAATGATTTTTCTTTAAGAAAAAGTTGAAAATAACATAAAACTCTGCATTTTCCTGAGGAATTTCAGTATACTGTCTTATGATTAAATATATTCTGCCGACTGGAGGTATGAAAATAAAGATTTATATGCTGGTGATGAAGTATAAACCTACATGTGATCGTCACCAAGAGTCATGTTTTGAAAGACAATGGAAGCCAAGATGGCGGTTTATAACATACGTAGTTCAAATATCAGAGTAGTTGACGGACGCAAGAATTCATAATAATGACCTTTAATGATGAGTAAAAGTTACAAATGATAGTTTGAAAGAAAACGTGAGGTTTGGCATTGTGAAGAGAAAGGACATGAATTACTTGGTGGAAAGGGTTCAAAACTTTGAAGCCTCCAGATAAAAGACAACGAGAGACTTCGTTCGGTGTTGTATTGCATTATATTGCACTAATACGCAGAATACATACGAGAATACACAAAGAAATATCTGGTGTTATGAAACAATAAAGACACTTCTACAAAAAAAAACACGTTATTGACCCAGTGGAGAATGAATAAGTTAGTAACAACCTCAGAGTCAAGCCATTAAAAGTTTTTTTTTTTTTTTCAGAGCAAAAAAAAAAAAAAAAACTGCTGTCACTCCCCCAAACATGCTGCTTCATAAACCAACAAAGAAGGTTAATCGAAGGCTTGTAAAACTCGACCACATACTGCGCCAATCCCCTCTATTTTGAGTATGTACTCTCGTGCTTCCAAGGTATCGAAGTCTTCAGCGTAACATTGTTTTTTAAGGATTCAATCATTCATTTGCATATCTAAAGAAAGGATTATACACACACACACACACACACACACACATATATATATATATATATATATACATTATATATATATATATATATATATATATATATATATATATATATATATATACATATATATATTTGTAGTAGGTTGGCCAGGGCACCAGCCACCCATCGAAATATCACCGCTTGGGAGTAATGGGTCCTTTGACTGGCCAGCGAGTATTACATCGGATCCCTCTCAGGATAAAGTTCATTTTCACTTTGCCTACACAAACACCGAGTAGCCTGGCCTATTCTGCACATATTCTCCTTTGTCCTCATACACCTGACAACACTGAGATTACCAAACGATTCTTCTTCTCTCAAGGGGTTAACTACTGCAGTGCATTGTAATTGTCCAGTGGCCACTTTCCTCTTGGTAAGGGTAGAGGCGACTCTTTAGCTATGGTAAGCAGCTTCTTTAGAAGGACGCTCCAAAATCAAACCATTGTCTTGGGTAGTACCATAATCTCTGTATCATGGCCTTCCACTGTTTTGGGTTAGAGTTCTCTTGCTTGAGGCTACACTCGAACATACTATTCTATCTCATTTCTTTTCCTCTGGTTTTGTTTAAGATTTTATAGTTATAAAGGGAATATTTATTTCAATGTTGTTACTCTTCTTGAAATATTTAAATTTTCCTTGTTTCCTTTCCTCACTCGGCTATTTTCCATGTTAGAGCGCCTGACCTTATAGCATCCTGATTTTCCAACTAGGGTTGTAGCTTAGCAAGTAATAATAATAATAATAATAATAATAATAATAATAATAATAATAATAATAATTGTGAGTATACATATGTGTGAAAGTGTATTATAGATAAATACCTAGAAGTTCCTGGTTCTATTCGAGGGAGACGACAGTTGAGCCTATTCTCCACTCACATCCTTAGTTTCCTGAATAAATATTTTAAGATCGCTGTCGCATTGGTTTTCTTGAATACATATCTATACAGTATATCAGCTGTATCTTTTCGATATTTGGGCACAGTGTTTAAGACCCCCAGGGTAATTTTTGGTGTTTGGGATTATGCAACGAATGTTAAGTAAATTGAGTTTTAAATAAACTTGCTTCATCATTAAATTCTGGTAAATCATTATATTCTCCACAATTACCGGATGGTTTAAAACATGCTGTGCCAGAATATCAAGATGATACAGGTGATGTATAAATAGATATTCATGAAAATCTTTGCGACAATGTGCGTGAAATATTCAATTTCGCTCGTTAGGATACTATTACAAATTGGCCGTAAAAAACGGCAAAATTCCTGGAATAAATATTGAAAGGCATTTCCTGTTTTAAAAACGGAAATATTGACGTTAAAGAGTGATATTACGGTCACCAACTCGTAAAAGATAATACCAAATTAGGATAACCATTAAGGTCGCCAGTATTTATGAAAATACGACAGAGAACTATTTATTTTTACGCCGAATTTCCGATTAAAATTACGTTTTCTTTAACAGTGCGCGCACACGCATACATACAGGCGTTCTAAAGTAATACCCCAACTGTGACTATTGGGAGATGAGTGTTAAAAGCTCGCCATGGAGAGAAGGTTTGCTACAAATGACACACACTTTAGTGTGCCATTAGTATCGTATGAATGGGTACACGTATCGGTTAATCTTGTTTACAAACATGAAATGATGCATGACAAAAACTTAGAGAAAACTACAAGAAAAAACAAAAAAAGATGAAAACAGAGATTTCACCAAGCATCTGGCTGACATTAAGAGCGCAAATGAGAGCAACAAACTGCTTAAGAATACATGCAGATGTCAAGGGAGTCTTTGCCAACAGCAAGAGATTTAGTGTTCTACGTGTCAACTGTCAAAACCCTTATTGACAATAATTTCTGTCTTGATTAGACTGAATGATCACAAGGAACTATTCACATGACTTCCACTTCAAAACATTATAAAAGCTTATAAGAGTCGTCATCTGCATAACTGGACGAGAATTCTATAACCCACTTTCTTTCAATGGCTCATTTATGAGAGAGAGAGAGAGAGAGAGAGAGAGAGAGAGAGAGAGAGAGAGAGAGAGAGAGAGAGAGAGAGATTCATTAAAAGAAAAAAAGGAGCCTAAGAAAGCACACAAAACCGGTTTGAACAACAAGATAAGTAGATCCCTTTAAGAGGCAAGTGCTAATGGGCCAGTATGACTTCACATAATTAATGAACATCATTAACAGCCGTTGCAATCGTCGTAAAAAATAAACATACAACTGTTTTACGTCTTTCACAACTGAAAAAATAAAACACAGAAGCTGCTGTTCTTACATTCAGTGACAAAGACACATTATTAACTAAGATATTCCACGGATTTCTTAGCGAACTTTAATGGCAGGAATAAAACTTACTGCTCGCTTCTCTCTTTCACATAATAAAACTAAAAAAGCACTCCGAGTGTGGACCTCCGCCACGGCAGTTTATTTCTCGAAACACACTTGCCTTGTCCAGACTCAAATTATAGGACTTTCAAAATTTAATCACTTCCACGTCACATCATAAAAATTTGTCTTAGAAATTTTCACTACTCTATGAGTAAAATTGTGGCCAGGAACTTGTACACAAACACACAGACAAACAGGGGTAAAAACATAACCTCCTCCCAACTTCATCGTCGGAGGTAATTATTATGAGCTATGAACTACTCTAGAAGAATTATTGATTCAGTCGCTGCCAGTACTTTCCTTATCAGTTTCTTACTAAAAGAATCTAATCAATAACCCTCCACGTACAGTAAATGGAAAACATTTTAATTCAATGCTATCTAAGATAATAGCAAAAAGTAAGAGACCTACCTTCCTGTCACGAAACATCTGGGGAAAGAAAGGAAAAATTATATTAGTGATTAAATGACACTGAGAAATTATGATTCAGATTATACTCGTTTGCATACATAAATCTAAAACCTATTATTAATTCTTGACAATTTTTAACAGAATTCCAACCAACTACAATTTATAAAAAATTATAGCATAAAAAAATCATTGTTCGTACCTTATCATCTAATCAATATTAAAAATAATCAGGCAAGTGCTGTAACATTTATCTCGTCATAGTATATTGTGTATAAAAATACCTGATAACGAAAAAAAGTTCTTGGTAACGCAAGGTTTATAAATTATTACCACTTAGGCGTGCCTTGATAATGGTTCCATACATTCTCTAAAGTAGGGGTTTCACTGTGGAATAAGTAGACTACACCGTATATAAAAAGAGCCAAATTGATATCATGATAAACAATAATAATAAGTAAAAGCCTATTATTAAAAACATTAAGGAACTTAGTAAACAATGGTTTAACAAAATTTCATAACAAAATGGGAAGGCCCAGAAGATGGAAGGCATATGTGGCATTATTATTGTTATTGTTATTGATATTATATTATATTATATTATATTATTATCATTCATATTATTATTATAATTATCATAATAATTATTACAATTACTAATAATAATTATTATTATTATTATTATTATTATTATTATTATTATTATTATTATTATTATGCTAGTTGGGAAGTAGGGTGCTATAAGCCCAAGGACTCCAAAAGGGAAAAATCCCAGCGAGGGAAGGAAATAAGGAAATGAATAAACTACAAGAGAATTAGTAAACAGTTAAAATAAAATACCTTTAGAACAAAAACATTAAAATAAACCTTTCATATACTTCTACTATTAGCGTGCTTTTTTTCCCATTCGTATGGTGTAACATGGTTGCCTTCTTTTGAATGACTCTGCTTTGGCTTATGGGGTGGACCGTAGTTTATAAACTATAAAAAGGTAAAAAGGGAAGATAAATAAGACAGAATAGTGTACCCGAGAGTACCCTAAAGCAAGAGAACTCTAACCCAAGACAGTGATACATTATGACATTACCCAGGACTAGAAAACAATGGCTTTATTTTGGATTATCCTTCTAGAAGAGCTGCTCATCATAGCTATAGTCTTTCATCTACCCTTACCAAGAGGAAAGTAGCCAATGAACAACAATAGTGAAGTAATTAACCCATTGAGCGAAGAATTGTTTGGTAATCGTAGCGTTGTCAGAGAAGAGAGGAGACTGGAAAGAATCCGCCAAAAATGAGCCGTAACCAGTGAGAGGGATACAGTGTAGTACTGTCTGGCCAGTCAAAGGTCCCAATAACTCTCTAGTGGTAGTATAGCAACGAGTGGCTGGTGCCCTGGCCAACCTACTACCTGGTCGGTAAGAAGATACTTCTTTTGTTACGAGATTCTAAGGAAGTTATCATGATATGACTACTTGCAAAGGGTCGACAGAAGAAAGAAGCCGTAAAGATGAAACGCATTAAGGCATGCTGTTGATCATGAAGCTTATCCACACAGCGCATAACAGTAGCTCAAGCAGCCAGCTGTAAGTCTGGATTTTTTTTTTTTTTTTTGGCCTCCATTATTAAACGCCGCCCTCGGGTAATCACAATTTGAGAGCTATTATAAAATCTTCTATATTATGGAAACGTATTTGGAGTCGTAGAATGCAGCCATTCTAGCTAACGGGATAACAGCATAATTCTTGAAAACTGTTGTCCTAGGGGCACTGAAGGTATGAGTGAGTAGGCTGAAAAATAGTGACATTGCTATCTCCAATAACATCTGGCTGCGATTAAGAAAATTTTAAAAGGATCTTTAGAACACACGACCCTAACCAAAACAAGGCCTCCTTGCTAAAGGTATTCATAATTACCAAAATGTGACGGTAGTAAATAACTTCAATTTATCAATATTAATCTAAAGTATCTAGTGTGTATTATCAAAATAACCCATTAATAATTGATTAGTATGTACCGAAACCAGTTAACGTCCAATTTTCATCAATCAATATAAAAATCCTAGTTTATCCTTATTCTCTTGTCATCTTTATTTCCTACAACCTCTGAAGACCCTTTACTTTTCAGATCAACAATTGATGTTGCATCGAAGTAACTTTTGAGTTCCTTGTGAATTGGACTTTCTACTTTCTCTATCCGGAGACAATCTTGCTATATAATTATTTACTATAGAGTTTTCTATCAAACTACTTACCTATATGACTGTGAAAAAATGTGTCTGTTCCTTAATGAAACGGCTTAGATTAGTGCTACTTTCATTAGAAAATAATTCTTAATAATATTTGAAAGTGTCTTGAAACCTAAACCCAGCGTCGATTACTAATGTGGTTGATCCTGCATATAACTACCGAAATGTTTGGTTATAAACACCAGAATTACAGTTCCTGCTAGATGAAGTGGTTTTAATAAAAATGCAAATAAGTTTACATGAGGCAACAATTATTTCAAGAGAAATCATATCATGGTACCTTGTAGACAGGGTTTATATATATATATATATATATATATATATATATATATATATATATATACATGTGAGAGAGAGAGAGAGAGAGAGAGAGAGAGAGAGAGAGAGAGAGAGAGAGAGAGAGAGAGAGAGAGAGAGAGAGAGAGAGAGAGAATCTTTATATTTGTACGTATATATAAAGCTCTATGTAATTCATATATATATATATATATATATATATATATATATATATATATATATATATATATATATATATATATATATATAGACTATAAGCGTAAGCATTTATACAAATATTCAAAATACAAAATTTTAGTTGTAAAATTAAATGTCTAATCATATAAAAAAAAAAATTTGTCTCAAGTATATCAAAATTTTAGATCATTAACCAGATTTAAACTCTCCACTTAATTCAATGTGAAAAAAACCTGTTCGTAGCCTGCAAGATTGCACCATTTATAAAAAGGAATTTTCATCTATTTGATACAGGATGGAACTGATCACGCCACGATTCAGTAAGTTTGACATGATTAAGGTAAACTAGTTAAATGGGACTTTCGTAACAATAGAGGCATTCCTAAATTACACAGGAGCAATCACAATTGGGAGCAGCAATATTGCCACAGATTTCGTCACGGAAATCTTTATTACATAAAAAGGAGGAATTACAAGTACATTTGAAATAACACTTAAAAACAAGTCATTAAAGTATCGTCATTTACAAAAATAACTCGGATATGTTTACAAAGCTATTCATAAGAACATATTACTCCAAATAACACACGAGGAAACTTAGTTTCAAAATTGCTGACGCAGGAAAAACACACGAAAAATGTGAATATGGAATCAACACAAACGAATTTCGAAATTAAAAACTTCAGCCACAGTTAATCTTTATCGAAAATCTTATTTATTTAAGACTGAAAAAAACGGCCAATCTTGAATTCCTGATAACCGCAAAGTATTCGTAGGAGAACAATCCTCAACACTTAAGATCGAGAGAATCCCTAATGGTGAACCAGGTTATACAAATATAAGGAATAGAATCTCGTCTTACCAATCTACAGTTGTATGCAGTGGCATATACAAATATGAAATAGAATAGAAGTAAGAGGAATGGAATATGTCATTTATTATTTTCATAAAGCCTAATCATCTTCCCATTTAGCGGAGTCTTTCCTCTTCCTCTTACCTTCTCTTTCTTTCTTGTTAAGGACCTACTTTTTCTTATGGTTTTACTCGTCAAGTCAAGGCTAGATAAGAGCAAAAACAGTGTGTGGGCCGATCAACTTTCTCTCTTTCAAGAAAGAAAAATAAATACTCCAGTTACATGAGAATCGAGGCTATACAAACCAATTGCGCATATATACATATATAACAAAAAATAGTGTTAGGTCTGAATGAATTAATAAAAATGATTTTAATGATGATAGAAAACATGATATTATTCAAAACCCAACAATTTCAAGTGAGGCCCTAAAACAACCTAACCATAGAAAGAGAATAACTGACTAAATGCCGAAAGAGAGAGACTTGCTTGTTGCCAAAGAATCGTGTCAGAGCACAAATATGAAGAAAATATTCTTCTGCAATGACATAGAAAGACTTTGCTAATTCAGTCAAGGCATTTCAATTATTGTTCGCGTTAAGGAATTTCTACTTGCATTCAAAAGATCTTTAACTGAAGGATCTTCATAAGAAACATTTCTATCATCTTTCTTTACACCTTTAAGCGAAATTGTCTAATCATAATCTCAACTAGTTCTAATCGTGATCTCTCTCTCTCTCTCTCTCTCTCTCTCTCTCTCTCTCTCTCTCTCTCTCTCATTTTAACGTAAACATTTTGAGAGTACCTTTATATTCGACGCCGTAACTGGATCTATGCCTTGTAAACTGGATTGAAAATAAACAGACGGGATCCTGTTTTTAAAAGAATTCCAATATCGATAAAAAGATGTTAGATTACCGCAATACTATCAGGCAGATTTCTGGGAAATTTCAAGCAAAGTTTGCTAATCAAATCAAATATATATATATATATATATATATATATATATATATATATATATATATATATATATATATATATATATATATATACACATACATACATATATATATATATATATATATATATATATATATATATATATATATATATAAGACTGTCGTTACACCAATGTCCGGATGTATACTTTATGGAAAATTTTCATTTATACATCTTCCCAATCTCAGAATGGGGTATATGTTAAGAAAATATGACAGAATCAATATTATTAATTAAAACTATTCAATAGATTTCAATGATTACTGTGGACTCACAAGAATTTATTTGCCACTGAAAATAGGGATATTATCATCATTCTCTAAACACCTTCTGCCAGATGGTATACATCATTGTCATACAGTCTAAAGAATAAGCTATGCACCACCGACTGTGATTTCTTAAGAGCAGGATGAAAAAACAATAGTTAGCCTTTAAAATAACCTATGACATTCAAGAGAATGGCCAGGATGGGAAATATGATGGAAATAACCAAATCCCACATCGCATAATCACTAGTAAGCACCACCTCACATATTTCATACATACTATTAGGAACCAACTCTCATTAATTTAATTACCTACTACCAAGCACCAACTCACACATTTCATACCTATTACTAAGCACCACCTCACACATTTCATACCTACTAATAAGCACCAACTCATATTACGTACCTACTAATAAGCACCAACTCATATTACTTACCTACTACTAAGCACCAACTCACACATTACCTACTACTAAGCACACACAATAATTACCCACTACTAAACACCACCTCACATTACATACCTACTACTAACCACCAACTAGCACTTCAATTACCTACTACTAGGTATCAACTCAAATGAATTACCTACTACTAAGCACTGACTCGAACATTAATTACCTACTACTTAGCACTAACTCACACATTAGTCACCTACTACTAAGCACCGAGTCACACATTACCTACTACTAAGCACACATTAATTACCTACTACTAAACACCTTACATTCCATACTTACTACTAACCACCAACTAGCTCATTAATTACCTACTACAAAGTACCAACTCAAATTAATTACCTACTACTAAGCACCGACTCAAACATTAATTACCTACTACTGAGTACAAACTCACGCATTAATTACCTACTACTAAGCATGAACTCACATTAATTACCTACTACTAAGCATGAACTCACATTAATTACCTACTACTAAGCATCTACTTAAGCATTATTTACCTACTAATAAGCATCAACTCACATATTAATTACCTACTACTAAACACCGACTCAGACATTAATTACCTACTACTAAGCACCAACTCACACATCTTATACCTACTATTAAGCACCAACTCACACATTTCATATCTGCTACTAAGCACCAACTTAATTACCTACTAAGCCCCAATTCACACATTACTTGCCTACTAACAAGTACCAACTCGCACATTACTTGCCTACTACTAAGCATCAGTTCACAAATTACAGACCTGCTACTATGCAGCAACTCACATTACTTACTAACTATTATGCTCCAACTAACACATTACGTAACTACCACTGAGCACCAACTCACACATTGCTTACCTTCTACTAAGTACTAACTCGCATATTACATACCTACTAAGCGCTAAATCACATATCACTTACCTACTACTAAGCTCCAAATCACACCTTATAAACCTAATACTATGCAACAACTCACGTCAATTACCTACTACTAAGCACCAACTCCCATATTACCTACCACGAAGCACATACACATTAATTATCTACTACTAAACACCACCTCATATTACATACCTACTACTAACCACCATCTAGTACATTAATTACTTACTACTAAGCACCAACTCTCATTAATTACCTAATATTAAGCACCACTTCACACATTTCATACCTACTACTAACCACCAACTCACACAATACTTAGCTACTACTAAGAACCAACTCACCCATTACTTACCTACTACTAAGAACCAACTTACAAATTCCTTGCATACTACTAAGCACTAACTCATACATTACTTACCTACTACCAAGCCCCAATTTGCATAATACTTACCTACTACTAATCAACAAGTCACATATCACTAAACTACTACTAAGCTCCAAATAACACATAATATATGTAATACTAAGCAACAACTCACAAATTACATACCTATTACTAAGCACCAACTCACACAATACTTTCCTACTAATAAGCAACAACTCATACATACCTTACCTATTACTAAGCACCAACTCACACATTACTTACTACTACTAAGAACCAACTCTCACATTACTTGCCTACTAATACGCACCAATATGCACATAACTTACCTACTACTAAGCACCAACTCAAACATTACATTACTTGCCTACTACTAAGCCCCAACTCAAACATTACTTGCCTAATACTAAGCACCAACTCACACATTACTTGCCCACTATTAAGCACCAATTTGCACATTACTTACCTACTACTAAGAAAATAATTCCATGTTACTTAACTACTACTTAGCACGAACTCGCACATTGCTTGCATACTACTACGCCCCAATTTGCATATTACTTACCTACTACTAAGCACCAACTCACACAGTACATACCTACTACTAAGCACCAACTCACACAGTACATACCTACTACTAAGCACCAACTCACACAGTACATACCTACTACTAAGCACCAACTCACACAGTACATACCTACTACTAAGCACCAACTCACACACACTTGCCTACTACTAAGCAACAACTCACAAATTATTTACCTACTACTAAGTACCAAATCACATATTACTTGCCTACTACTATGCACCAATTTGCAAATTACTTACCTACTACTAAGCACAAGCTCACAAATTACTTGCTTACTACTAACCATTAACTTGCATATTTCATACTTACTACTAAGCACTAACTCACACATTACAAAACTGCTACTAAGCACTAACTCACACATTACTTACCTACTACTAAGCACCAACTCACATTTCACTTACCTACTAATAAGCAACATCTCAAACATTACTTGTCTAATACTAAAAACCAACTCACACATTACTTACCTACTACTAAGCACCAACTCACACATTACTTACCTACTACTAAGCACCAACTCACACATTACATACTTATTACTAAACACCAACTCACACATTACTTGCCTACTACTAAACACCAATTTGCGCATTATTTGCCTGCTACTAAGAACCAACTCACACATTACTTACCTACTACTAAGCACCAATTTACACATTACTTCCCTACTTCTAAGCACCAACTCTCAAATTACTTGCTTACTACTAAGCACCACCTTGCATATTACATACTTACTACTAAACACCAACTCTCACATTAGAGACCTCTTACTAAGCACCAACTAACACATTACTTACCTACTACTAAGAACTAACTCGCACATTACTTGCAAACTACTAAGCACCAACTCTTACAAAACACCTACTATTTAGTATCATCTCCCACATTACAGACCTAATACTAGGAACCTACTAAAACATTAACGGCCTACTACTAAGCAGCAACTCACACATTACTTGCCCACTACTTAGCACCAACTCGCCCATTGTATACCTACTAAAAAGCACCAACTCGCACATATTTACCTACTACAAACTCTTAACTCGTATATTACTTGCCTACTAAGCACCACCTTGCACATTACATATAAACTGCTAAGCACCATTTTGTACGTTAGATACCTACAACTAAGCACCGATTCACACATTACATACCTATACTAAGCACCAACTCACACATTACTTTCCCCCCTACTAAGCACCAACTCACACCTTACATACTACTGAACACCAATCTGCACATTACTTGCCTACTACTTAGTACCAACTCCCACATCTCAAACCTACTACTAAGCACCAACTCACACATTACTTGCCTACTACTAAGTACCCACTCAAACATTATTTGCCTACTACTAAGCCCCAACTCACACATTACTTGTCCACTACTAAGCATCAACTCGCACAATACATACCTATTATTGAGCACCAATTTGCTCATTACTTACCTACTACTAAGTACCAACTCCCACATCTCATGCCTACTACTAAGCACTAACTGACACATTAATTACCTACTACTAAGCAAAAACTCAAACATTACTTCCCTAATAATAAAAACCAACTCAAACGTTATTTGCCTACTACTAAACACTAAATCACACATTACTTACCTACTACTAAGCACCAACCCACACATTACTTGCCTACTACTAAACACCAATTCACACATTACTTGCCTACTACTAGGCACCAACTCGCACATTACATACCTACTATTGAGCACTAATCTGCACATTACTTGCCTACTACTAATTACCAACTCCCACATCTTAAACTTACTACTTAGCACCAACTCAAACATTACTTGCCTACTACTGAGTGCCAACACACATTAAATACCTACTATTCAGCACCGATCTGCACATTAATTGCCTACTTCTAAGTACCAATCCCACATCTCATACCTACTACTAAGCACAAACTCACACATTACTAGTATACTACTAATCATCAACAGACACATTACATACCTACTACTGAGCACCAATCTGCACATCAAGTTGCCTACTACTGAATACCAACTCCCACATCTACCTACTACTAAGCACCAACTCACACATTACTTGCCTACTACTAAGCACCAACTCACACATTACTTGACTACTACTAAGCATCAACCTACACATTACTTGCCTACTTCTAAGCAAAAACTCAAACTTTATTTGACAACTACTAAACATCCACTCATACATACTTGCCAACTACTAACCACCAATTCACACATTACTTACCTACTAGTAAGCACCAACTCCTACATTACATACCTACTATTGAGCACCAATCTGGACATTAGTTGACTACTATTAAGTACCAATTCTCACATCTTACACCTACTACTAATCATCAACTCACACATTACACACTTACTACTAAGCAAAAACCTGAACGTTACTTCCTTACCACTAAAAACCAACTCGAGCGTTACTTGCCTACTACTAAGTACCAACTCCCACATCTCATGCCTACTACTAAACTCTAACTGACACATCACTTACCTACTACTAAGCAAAAACTCAAACATTACTTCCCTAATACTAAAAACCAACTCAAAGGTTACTTGCCTACTACTAAACACTAAATCACACATTACTTACCTACTACTAAGCGCCAACTCTACTACGAAGCACCAACTCACACATTACATACCTACTATTGAACACCAATCGACACATTACTTAACTACTACTAAGTACCAATTCAAACCTTACTTACACTTTATTAAGCATCGTCTCACACATTATTTACCTACTACTAAGCACCGCTTTACAAATTACATACTTACTATTACGCATCAATTTGTATATTACATACCTATTATTGAGTACCAACTCATGCATTACTTGCCTATTAATAAGCACCAATTCCCACATTATTTATCTGATACTAAGCACTAACTCACACATTACTCAATCTCTAAAGAAGCATCAACGCACACATTTCTTAATCTCTAAAGAAGCATCAACTCACCTATTACTTACCTACTAATAAGCATCAACTAACGCTTTACTTGCTTACTACTAAGCACCAATTCACACATTACTCTATCACTAAAGAAGCATCAACTCACATATTACTTACCTACTACTAAGAACCAACTCTCATATTACGTTATCTACTAAGTTTCATTGAAATCATTGAAAAATAAAGTAGAGAGGGTGCAGTTCTAATCAAGTACCTTGAATTCACTTATAATTGAAGAGTTGTCTTTCACAGAAAAAAAGAAAAAAAAAGAAAAAAAGAGACCAATGTTTAAAAAACGACCAAATGTGAATATCAAGGAAACGTGTCTACGCATGAAATGATGGAAATGCTGAAGTGTAAGGACTTGTTTCGACGTGACCTCATCCCAATTGCTGTTAAAACACATTATGATTGGCTTTCTCCAATACCTTCTCATGTTTTAAAGATTCTTGATTATAGTATTGTATTAATTTGAAATATTTGTCTTTTATCTTTCTTTAATTATTTTCTGTAAGTTGCCGCTGACCATCGGGTTTTTCTTCTCTCTCTCTCTCTCTCTCTCTCTCTCTCTCTCTCTCTCTCTCTCTCTCTCTCTCTCTCTCTCTCTCTCTTAATGTGGAGGTCTTTTTGCAGCCGACTCAAAATTCTGGCCCATAATCATGTAGGATGGAATTTAAAAGGAATGTGACAAAATACTGAAATCAACTATCCGTTTTCTATAACAAATATCTCAATATTCAAAATGTTACAATTAACTCGAATTTGTATTTTCAGACTATAGTTTAAGACAGATTCAATCAGAGACGTCATCTTTTCTTAATAAATTGGTGGTCTTGTTGACGATACATTATAAAAATAAATACGTAAAATAAAGTGAAAAATATACAAATGTAATAAAAAACAATTATATCTAATTCTTATACTTTTTCCTAAAACCATCCTTTCGAGACATAAGTTGGTTTTATAAAGGTGGCAAACGTCATCACAGCATTCGCTTTGTAAACGAATCGTGAATTGAAATTTAATAAAATTCATACATATTTGATACTTTTATACAGCTATATAGAGAAGGATTTACCTGTTTACATCAACATTCAATGCTGCACGACAAGAAGAAATCACGAATCAGATAATTATGACCCGAAAACCATATATATTTAGCTCGCTTTCTTTACTGAATACTCATTTCACCGACGAAATAATTCAACGATGCATAAAATTTCTGAAGATTTGCTACCAAATAAGATAAAATAAATTCAATCACTTTTATTGATTTCAACTTAATCTTACAAATTTAAGAGGATACTACAAAGCAGCATGTCAAATGTGCAAAAAGCATAAAAATCATACATTATATACATGTATACATACATATATATGTGTGTATGTGTATAATAAATCGATCCTAGTTATTAATACGTGACTTTATACATCTGTATATATCAACCTTCAAATAGCCCTTAATTATGAATTCACTTTCCTTTCATAACAGCATACACCCAATTGGGAAAGTATGATAATCATGACATAAAGTGCATATACCTTCGCTAGAATTCAAAGTTCCGTCTATTAGATTTGATACAGGAATGACCATGACTTATCCTTCTGTATCAAATAAAAAGGGCATCTGTGAAATTAAGGTCACGGTACGGGAAATGTGTGTATTTCCACCTTCACAGAAGTTATTTTTAGGCTACAATGGATTCTATATTAAGGGATACTTGTGGCAAAATATTGAAAAAATAAAATAGGGGGGACTTTTGGAAAGAACCAAGATGAGTATGGTGAGGTGAAGTGCTGGAATAGCACTACTGGAAAGGAAGGAGAGTCGAGGTATAAGAAAAATGTGTGGTATAGGTAATATAAATAAGAAGGGCTAGGGAAGCTCGTCTAAGATACTAAGGCCATGTAATAAGAAGATAGGAGGCGAAACCAATCAAGAGAGCTAAGAACATGTCTGTGATAAGGAGGAAGAGTGTGGGTGGGGCGTCAGCTGATAATATGGGCGGATCCTGTGAGGATGGATATGGGTGGGGTGGGCCTGGGGGGAGAAGCAGCAAGGAATAAAAATTGACGTAAAAAGTTGACACGAGTGGCCGACCCTGCTATACAGCGGGATTAATAAGGTCGAAAGAAGAAGAAAGAAGATTTAAAAAATATATTATACCCTAAACACATATACACTGGATATGTATATTTATATACATACACACACATTATATATATATATATATATATATATATATATATATATATACACACACACACACACATATATATATATATATATATATCCGTATGTTATTTCGTTATTGTGAAAAGCTTTGCAATTGGAGAGAGAGAGAGAGAGAGAGAGAGAGAGAGAGAGAGAGAGAGAGAGAGAGAGAGAGAGAGAGAGAGAGAGAGAGAGAGACACGATTATACGGGCACAATATCATGCATAAACATTACACACAAATATTCTGTATATAATCACATAAGTTTATATATATATATATATATATATATATATATATATATATATATATATATATATATATGCGTGCGTGTGCATGTGCGTGTGTACAAAGATCGATAGTGATACAGGAAATAAATACTTAGAAATATAAATGTTAAGGAGTTCATTGCATGACTGCAGCTTTTCATAATTTCTATGTGCGTGTCTGTCATGACAGAATCATAGGAGAGAGAGAGAGAGAGAGAGAGAGAGAGAGAGAGAGAGAGAGAGAGAGAGAGAGAGAGAGAGAGATTCACCTTTTGACAGCAATGGTTCGATAACCAAAACCTTATTAAACTTTCAACCGATATCACATTATCTCCTCTATTATTTATTCCAAGGAAATTATGATTTGCAATTGACCAGGTGTTATCAACTCGCAATAAAGGACTTGGTTAAGACGCCTAATGACAGTGGTAGTTTTGCCTTCCACTTTCATTTCCGTTTCGTCCAAGAGAAACTGCATCAGGTGTTCCGAGAAGGTAATTCAGAAGAGAATCCCATTTTCTTCTATTGATCAAAATAACAATGACCTCATTTTTTTATTCCAGGGAAATGAATTTATCATATGATATCTAACAGAATATGTCAGATCATTATCACTAACTTATTTCTTACGGTTACTGAACTATACAGTTCCCCCCAACGCACACACACCTGATAATTGAATGAAAGTTGCGTTAACGTTGTGCTAAGCTGGAAAGATGGTATAAGCTATAATTGAGACCCAAATGCTACTTCCCAATTGTGCCATTTCTCGATGGGAAAAAATGTCTTACCAGATCTTAAACTGGTTAGACGTCGGGTGTCTGTCAAGGTTGTAGACTAAACGAAGTAAATTACCAGCTGTAATAAACTTAATTTCATTTTTACCAAAATGTAATAGTATCTAACGACCCAACATTTCAAGATAATTATTTTGTTACCTTGAAAAGCTCTACAATTTCAGAGAGAGAGAGAGAGAGAGAGAGAGAGAGAGAGAGAGAGAGAGAGAGAGAGAGAGAGAGATAACAATCATAAGGCCACAATAACAATAAGGATGTTGATATAGTATTGTTTGACTACAAAAAATGTTTTACTGTGACCTTGCAATGTTAGTTGTAATGTTTTTACCCTACGTTGAAGGTTATGTGACCTGCAGATTCGGGTTGGCTGCTTAGACGATTTTAATAACTATATTTAGCCCTAGTTCCTCTAAACACTACTATTGTGTTGTCCAGTTCTCTATAGCCATATATAGTGTTTCGTATTCTCTCTCTCTCTCTCTCTCTCTCTCTCTCTCTCTCTCTCTCTCTCTCTCTCTCTCTCTCTCTCTCTCTCTCTCGTTTGGAACGATGAATCATACACCCGGGGGTATTCTAAACTCAACAATGATTATGAAACGCGTCTCCAACTGCTACTGACGCTTGACTAACACGGGATTGCTATATTCAGGCAACCTTTCCTCTTAACAAATAGCAATGATGATGATGAGGAGGAGGAGGAGGGGGAGGATGAATAATAATAATAATAATAATACTAATAATAATAATAATAATAATAATAATAATAATGAATTACGACTTTTTGGGCAAAAATTAATCACAGAATAAATATGATAAGACTGAAACGAAACACCAGTGAGGCCAATATTAGATCACAATGATGTGAAAATGGAAACAATAACCTTAAGCCCTGTTTAAGGTATGACAATTGGCCACAAAATTAACAAAATAATTTATACAAAGACACTTTAAAATTAATCAATTACTGTAAAATTCATGGGAAAAATGCACCAATGGCAACCTAAACTCGATAATAGAATAATAGCAACTTTGTAAGTAAAGTTTAAGACAAACAGCATAAAGTAAATCAATATGAAATAAATTAAAAAAATAAGAAAAATCCATATAAGCATGACCTAGATATATGAAGGCCATGTAAAATCAGAGTAATGAGTTGACGGGAAAATACTGTAATAGCAAAGAAAGCAGTGGGTTAAACGGTTGCAAAGACAACAGCAAACCATCTATTAAGGTAACACGACTTGCAAAAAAAAAAAAAATGAGATGAACAAAGAATTTCAATCTGACACGTATTAGGTAGACAAACAACTACGGTTGCTAATTCAATCCGCACAGATTGGCAAAGAAACATCTGTACAGGCTACTTGAGCTCTTCAAATTCACACCACTGCATGTGGGTATCACTTTCTATTCACTTCAAGGTCAAGGCCAGCGAAGTAATAACCCTTTCTCTTCTGCAAACGAGTTCCTCAGACCTTGCCCAAAGGGTTAATGGGAAAATGATATATGAGAGAGAGAGAGAGAGAGAGAGAGAGAGAGAGAGAGAGAGAGAGAGAGAGAGAGAGAGAGAGAGGGGGGGATAAAAAAGTAACCTTTACAAATTAAATCATTATCGAATTAGGTGGCAAAGAAAAAACAGAACTCTCGTTGCATATAAATTGCTTGGAATAGAGAGAGAGAGAGAGAGAGAGAGAGAGAGAGAGAGAGAGAGAGAGAGAGTTTCCTTCACAGAGTCTTTTACACTCAATGGGCCTTTTCTGGTGTTCTTCGGAGCTGCTGTAAATCTACCTAATTGTCTTTATATATATATATATATATATATATATATATATATATATCACTACAACCTTAACATCAAATTCCTTTCTATAAAACGCAGCCTACGTTAACTGCATGCAAAAACCAACATTCAACAAACGTCAGATTAGCGCAAGTAGGTATTTGGCAACAATGTCACCCTTAGTTACCTGTAATAAAACGAATGGAAAAAACTTATAAAGTCCTGGATAGTTTAAATACCTTTCCCATGAATCACAAAGAGAGAGAGAGAGAGAGAGAGAGAGAGAGAGAGAGAGAGAGAGAGAGAGAGAGAGAGATAATCTGTCAAGTCTGACTTGAAATTGGTTTTTGGTACAAGACTTATCATTATAAAAATGACCCACGATGATAAAATTAACTATTTATATAAACTTATTTGATAGAAATCATGTCTACACAAGCGTTATATTCATACAACGAAGTCTCTTTTCTTTTACAGATATTATTTTAGTTTTTATAACTCAGGGTTGTATTGTAAATAGCCTATTAGAAACGTTCATGTCTCGCAATCTGTTAAACAGGAATGCAAGTCCCACTTAAGCTCGATAGTGTCTAATAGTGTCTGTAACCTCACCGTCCTTCTGAGCTATGTAGGGGGAGGGGATTAGTGGAGTCTGTAAGTCTATCAGCCGAGTCATCAGCAGCCATCGCCTGGTACTTCCTGGTCTTTCCTTGGTTGCATTGTCATGCCCCTTGGCTCCATCATTCATGAACGACCTTTAATCCTTCAAATCTGCATCACTCACAAAGGGAATCTTATATTCTCTAATTACCGCCATATAACACTGATCGAATTCTTAACCTATAGTTTCCGTCGGGATGATAAGTATCACTACTTTTTTTAAAAGAACCCTACACAATTAAATGTTCATCTGTCTTAAAATCAGTCATTTCCATCATCATTCTCCTACAGTAATGCAAATTTCCCTTTTTTTCAATAAAATATAGAATTACATTTAATTTATCATTATACTTCCATGCTTGCTAACATATTGTAATTACGGCTTCTTTCATCTCGAAATTGCCACCAGAGTTCTGCCTCGAGATATTATTTTTACGGTTTTACATAATACCCTTAAGTATTATTAGAACTTCCTATTACCATCGTAAAACAATGTATTTTCACCTGAAATTTCGTTCAAGTTTTATGGCTCAGCTTTGAATTCTGTCTCGAAACGTGGAGAAACTTTAAGCAGAAAATCTTATCCTTGAAACCTGGATGAAAAAATGTCAGAGCAGAAGGTCTTTCTTATGAAACAAAGACTTCCATTATCCCTTTTTAGCATAATCTTTTAAGTTTACTACACAGCACACCATATGTATAAAGAGTTAATAGAATCTCTCCTTGACAGACAGATTTAGCCGTCAATAAAAAATAAAAAAAAAGATTGTTTGAAAATAATTTGCGGAGGACGACCATCTGGTAAACTAAGAAAGAAGAAAAACAAGGATGAGGCCGGAAGGGACAAGAAAAAAACGTTATTACGTGTGTCAGGATATGATTGAGCAATAAAAATAACTATTCCATGGCAATTGCCTTACATCCGTTTTGCGATAAATAAAATAGCACATCTCTTTTCAACACCAGCAGATTGACAAATCATTTTCTGTGAATGACAAATAGTATGTCATCTGATAACGTTTCTCTCTCTCTCTCTCTCTCTCTCTCTCGCTCTCTCTCTCTCTCTCTCTCTCTCTCTCTCTCTCTCTAATATAAACACACACACACACACACACACACACACATATATATATATATATATATATATATATATATATATATATATATATAGCCGATTCCCTAATCAGAAGGTAAATCTGTGGAAGAGCAAAACCATGATCTCTGTCACATTCATACTTTGCTTCATAATGGTGAATGAAGGCCCTCTACACTACAGTAACCTTCTTCACAACACGCATACTGTTTGTCTATCAATGCGTTTATAACATTTCTAAGTTCCTCTAAATTCCTCACTCTTTCATTTATTCTTACCTACAAACTATTGTGCGTAAAATATGAGAAGCTGTAAAACTTTCCTTGTAGGGGGTTGTAAACAATCGCATTTTAAACGAGTTTTTCATGGAAATTTTTGACGAACAGACCAAACGAAGAGATAAACCAAGAACTGTTGAGCAGAATGTAAAAAGAAAATCGGGGACAATTGACCCAACAAATGGATCTAAATATATGGAAAGACACCGACTAGAAATATCGCTGGAATTAAATGGAGTTAGACTTCTACTTATGAACATAAATATTATGATAAAATAATAATTATGCACTTTGCAAATTAAAAACCTTCCACTGAAATTCTGATCGAAGTCGAGAAGTTACGAATATCATGATACGCCATGGCTACGATTAAGACACTCCAACTGGTAGTGGAAGACTCAATAAACTGGATATTGGATATGTATCCCAATGATGGTTGGCGAGACACATTGGTATTCAAGGTTATAGTGCCACGGGTATGAATCACAATGAGGCCCGAAAGGCCAGTAGAGAAAGAGAGAGAGAATACGAACAATATATATATGCACACACTATATATTTCATATATATATATATATATATATATATATATATGAAAGATCCCATTGCAGTGAAACAAGAAGCTGAATTTGGCTGAAATCGATGTTCCACTCAATAATCAATATAAGCATCGATCAAAGCAGAATCTTGTCAGATGACCATGGCCTTGAATGAATTGTGAGCATGGTTATATTTTCTCAGTAGGAATGGTAAATAACATCACTTGCTAAATGTTGAGCAATAATGACGATATGGCAATATGACACTTGTCCCACTTCCAAATAGGTTGTCAGTGGTCATTTTAGATTTGAACTAAATTCCAAACAACAGAAGGGAGGGATGGTTAATACTTTATGTAGCACAGACCTTTACAAAAACATTGAGTAAACATGGAGAATATTGCTTAATTAACCAAGATAGAAATAGAAATAACGAGGGTCCAAAATATTAACATAAGGAAAATTACTTCCTGCCCTTATTGCGATTTTCTATCTACAATTTGTATAATAATCTTGAATGGCCTTTTCCAGTTTTATGAATGTTATCTCAATGTTCTCTCTCCAGTTCTATGTCTGTGCTCTTTCGACATTTATCTGTTCTCACAGCTATCTCTTAACAGCATATTCCAAAGCTAATCCTTACATTTTTATCGATATCTTAGCTAAGACCCTTTTTTCAGTCAAGTGGAGCTTTTACCTGGTTTTCCATTTTTTCTGGCCCATCCGATTAGCATGCTTCAATTTTCCCGTAATAAATTTAAGCGGCCGCTAAAAAAAGTAACAAAGTTTTGGGACCAAGAAGGTCAGGTCTCACCCAGCCTTTCATTACTTTCGCTTCAGGTGAAAAAATAATTCCTACATAATGAGCAAGTAGTGGTGTTTCTTCAGCCTACGACATGCAATTGACCTATCTAGTTAAAATATTATTTGCCGTTAACCATTAAGTCGATTTTCTGGACTTCATCCTTTAACTTTATTTACGTAGATGTTGACGGCTCGGGTCGCTTAACAGAGAACTGATGATAAAAAGGATAAAAAGATTAGAAAAATTATTACCTTGTAGTTTCTCGCATCTGTATGGGAGCCTTATCTACAGTGAATCAAATACTAATTGACAGGCTTCGCCATTCACCTCTATGTCTATCACTTCTAATGTAAAAAGACCCTTTCTTCACCATCTATATAGTACTTTCAAGGCTTTCTCATTTTTCTTTCTTTCAAGATCCCGTAATTATATACACTTTTTTTACCAGCCAATCATCCACCAAATTATTTACACTTCATTGAACTATCTCAAAACGGGCAAATCAATCTGTTCACCCAAGTTAATACTTTAAGCACCTTTGCATAAGTTAATGACAGTTCAACACATTGACTTAGACATAACATATGTTATTCACCTATTTACAAATTCTTACACATATTTCACATCTGTCATGAGGACTTTTAATCACACTCAGCACGTTTCTTTCCATATCGCATCTCTCTTATTTCTATCACAAGTTCTTATATTAGATGTATGTCAGTAATAGTTTTTCATTTGCTCTCAAACTGCTACTTTCAAAATTGTTTAATAAACAAACAAAAAACTCCACTTGTTCGACAGCAAACGTTCCTTAATTAGTATCACACCATTCTTCCCTTATAAATTCTTTTGCCGTCCATCATACTTCCCCAGTAAGGGTTTTAGTAATTATTACAATCTCAATCATTCCAGTTACATTTGACAAAATAATGCAAAATATATCATCTCACCCAATCCTATGCAATGACAGACCTACTTGACACATCTTCGTCTTCCATTGCACTTAATCATGCTTTCGCAGTGCCATGACCTCTCACTTATATTGCCCTAGATTTGGGGATCTTCACATTCTTGAAATGTCCTTAAAACATTAATATTGTCCGCCATAAGCAATCCGAGTCATATTGATCCCTTCCATCTTATGCAATTATTTCAAACTTGCCTCAGTTCTATCCACTACATCCAACAAATTATCAGATTTAGAACTGTATTTTACTCAAACAGCATCTCTGTTCCTGAACCTTTCTTTTGACATTGAATTTTAATATAGAGCAACTTATTCACCATAAACATACTTACATACTTACATACATACAAGCTCGCTATATATTTAATTATCCAATCAGCAAAGTTGAGCAACTTGGGGTTGTAGGACAGGGCCTGGGGTTACCACCCTCATCCCAAATTTATGTGCCCAAAACTGGAGTAATAACAACTTCTGGAATAAATGCCATCCTGGGAGAGCAGAGATGCTTTTATATACATTATTTTACAAACAAACACACATTATATATATATATATATATATATATATATATATATATATATATACATATATATGGGGTAACACTTGCTGTCTGTCCTAAGTATTTACAGCCTATTCATTAAAAATCTCCATCTCCCTAATTTGGTATCTCTACACTTTCATTAAATATTATCTTAGTTTTAGTGATTTTCAGTCCTGCATTACTGCTTTCTCTATTCAAATCTTCTATTATCTTTTGCAATTAATCAATGATTTACTAAATAGAACTATATCATCTGCAAATCTGAAGTTGTTAAGGTATTACCCATTAATGTTAATTCCTACATTTCCCTAATCTAAATTCTTAAAAACCCCTTCTAGGCACGCTTTCAATAATCTAGGAGATGCTATCCCTATCTAACTCTTTCTCAATCAGAATTTTCTCCTATACGTAGTTTTAGGATTGCTGTACTTCTCGTATAAATATCTTTTTTTATTCCTTGTTTTGGAAGGACTGATTACTGTTCAAGTTTTGAATGCCCCACTTCTAAAGCCTGGCTCCTCTCTTGGTTGAATGAAGTCTCTGTCTCTCAATTCGACCTAACATGGTCTTTGTAGATTTTCTATATATTACGGAGAGTAAACTTATTTGTCGGTAATTTTTCAGGTAATTTGTGTCTCCTGTTTTCTGAATTAGGACCATGATGAAGTTTTTCTAAATTTTAGAGATAGAGCATTCAAACAGACATTTTGTTCAGAGATTTTAGTACCATGAAATCTCCTCCATCTACTAAAAAATCAATTATCAGGCCATTATCTTCTGTTTTGCCTCTTTTCGTGCCTTTTAAAGCTTTCTTTGTTTCGCCTAGAATGGTAAATTTATCCAGCTTTTCAGTAGAAGGTCACTTGCTAATCAAGAAATGGAGTACACACCGAAGATCAACAGCTTCACTGTACATCGTCTAAAATTGTCTAGTCTTTGCGTAATCTCAGTGAAGAAGCCGGAATTTTTTTCCGGGGCAAACTTCGGGAGTTGAACGAAAAGACTTGAGGAATGACGTTATGTTAGTATTGCCCCACCACTTACAGCGATTGTTGCCCAGTTTCATATCATGACATGCGTTTTTTTATACTAAATGAACATCATTTCAAAACAAAATTAGCTAAGGAAATAATGCATTTTACTCATCAGATTACGAAATTTTTACAAAATTTTAGATTGTGTAAATTTCGTAAGAACATGACAATTGACCTTTGATATCTCGAAAACGATCCCGAAACCAGTCAATCACCCAAAAGACTCGAAATCTACGCAAAAACTGGTCTAGAAAAGTTGGATGAAATGTTGTTCCTCATCCAGGGGCAATCCCTCCCTGCTACCACCGGACTAAAGGTACTCCTGATAAACTTAGAGGTTTGTGTGTGTGTGTATGTGTATGGTGCGAATAATATTGCGAATGTTTTCTCCTGAACTTACCTTCTTAGGAGAAAAAAATTAACAAAATATACACACACATCTATATAAATATATATATATATATATATATATATATATATATATATATATATATATATATATATATATATATATATATATATATATATATATATATATACACATATAACAATAGGTATGCATATATATATATATATATATATATATATATATATATATATATATATATATATATATAGTGTGTGTGTATCTGTGTACACATACTAAGTCTCCAAGATATGAGTGACATGCATTCCGAGATTACGTCTGCATGTTGAAAAGATCACATGTACGACACTTGTAGCTCATGACCCTCCTATTCCCTGCTGGCACTTGTTTTTAATCAGCTGATTTCCTAATGTTTATGAGATATATTATACATGTTTTTGATAGCATTCCTACTTATTTTAGTACATCATAATAAAATAATCATGAAAGTTAACAGATTTGTATTTCAATATTATTTTTTCCATGTAAGCAACATTCAGTTTTAGTAACATTTCCTCACATACTTTAACATAACATAACAAGCGATCCACACACACACACACTTCCTCATTTAGAAAAAAAAAAGTTTTATTCCTATATCTATTCCATTGTGATATATCTTCATTCCTCATTCAAAATCCCCACATCCCTCTTTCCTGGTATACTATGTAACGTTGAGCACATCAGTAATTAAGCCGCTTCCATCACTATTAACTTTCAACAACAAAACAAATATTACCCTTTAATATAGTTCCCACAGGCACCTTTCGGTGGTATAATGCATATTTTATGCTCATCACGTGTTAGCTTTCGTGGTTTCTACACTTAAAGTGTGTACACACACACACACATATATATATACATATATATATATATATATATATATATATATATAGAGAGAGAGAGAGAGAGAGAGAGAGAGAGAGAGAGAGAGAGAGAGAGAGAGAGAGAGAGAGAGAGAATGAGTTGTGAGTGATGATAGTGTAATCGAGTGGTTGAACAGTTAGTGAGGTTTAGCTTGAGGTGGGAACTATTTCAAAGGGGAATAGATTACTTATGTGCTTAACTTTACATAGTATACCAGGAAAGATGCATGAAAGATATATATATATATATATATATATATATATATATATATATACACACATATATATATATATATATATATATATATATATACTGTAAGCGTAGAAACCAACAAAACCGGAAGGTGACGAGCATAAAGTATGCATTATAGCATCGAAAGGTAAAGTGAAAAGACTTGATTAGTGTTAGTACTTTCGTCTTATGGTGAAACATCGATGGACTCACAATGAGAATAAATATACAAAGATAACGTATTTATACAGGAGAAAAGGGATCCCTCAGCTGTCCGTTCCTTGATGATTCCAGATAAGTCAGATTTTAGAAAAGAGGATAATACAGGATTAATGGAAAACAAACCAGGCCTTAGAGTTAAATTGTAACTTTGGATACAGGTAATTAGGAAGAATTCAACAATACATTTCTGTATAAACTCACTAACATGATTGTCCACGTCTCTGAACAACCGATTGTATAAAACACACCATAACATAAGTCTATAAAATCAATTGTTCTTGTGAGTAGCCTTAAAATTTGTGTACGCAGAATGATGGTACAATCTCTTTGGCGAGCTTCTAGACAGTATGCAACGATCATAGCATTTCTATGGTCTTGCTGTCTTGATCTTCCCTCGTATCATTTTCTAATCACTTCATACTCTAGGGTGTATACAATTAAAAGAGATAAATCCATTGTTTAATACATACTGCTGTTTTATCAGCTATGGTCATCAACGATAGAACTGTTACTTTCTATAGAAAATCTTTAATGGATGAATTAACGGATAAAAAAAATTTCCCTTCACTACATGCATTGGTACAATTACGGCTTCACTTAAGTTCCTTAGTATACAAAAGACAATAAAAATTACTTTGAAACATGCGAGAATTAATTAACTTATAACACTTGATTAATTCAATTTCTTAAATTCTGTAAACTAACATGAAAATTGATATGGTCATCGACATCAGGTATAAAAAATATTCATTTTCCAGAGATTCGCGAACAGTGAGCTTTCTATTTTCACGTTTGAATTGTGTCATTATACAGTGAACCTAAGCAATTACCGAGACCTTCTCCTCCCGATTTGCAATTTCCTTTCCTAAAAACTTAATGTTGTAATTCGTACAATAAACGGTGTATGATGCAACGGACAATCAGACAAATCGCTTTGCTCTTATTGACAATAGTTATACGTAAATACTGATGCAATTTGCAGTAATGCAGCATGTCACGGAATGACGTGGCGTTAACTATCGACAACGTTACGCCATCAGGAAACGTCGTTTTACGCGAAGTGGCCATTTAGCACATTATCAGTCATCAGAAATCATTTAATAAGACTCGGAGCACTAAATGCAAAGGGGCTTTCACCTGAAATATTCAATTCATATCAAAATGATTTGGATGTTACTAACTTGACAAAGTCATGTATCAAAGCTATTGGTTTCACTATTTTCATGTTAAAGTTCGAAGAGAAGGGCAACATAAAGGACTCATCTTTTTGAATATAGATTAAATATGGACAGTGTAAAAAAGAAATAAAAGTGTGACCCAGACACAAATAAATCCCTACAAGTACTATGACTCAACGTTTACATTTGTTAGTCCTTTCAATCAGGTAGGCTTTACAACCGTTTCATCGGTGTATTTGAAAAGAGAGATTGGAAAATAAAAGATCATAGAAATTTTACAATTTAAAAATTTTTAAGACAAAATTTCCTAGAGGATTTTGATACGTTTATATCATTCACACATTACAAATACCAGCCCAACTTATAGAAACAGTATGAATATTTATAAGAGTCGTTTCAATTCAAGTTCTAAAAAAGGTACGATTATTCAATACATAGTATGAGAATGCATTTCTTTTGTTTCTTTTAAATTCTAATCAAATACATATCGACTGCATGTTGAAGGTTTTGGACCCCTATTCAAAAATAATATTACCTGGGTATCTTCTGAAAAAAAAAAGAAAAAAAAGAAAGATGTTAAAGAAATTTCTTCGCCTTCTGAGGTATTTATATTGCATAATTTTCAACTAGGCAACAAACAAATTTCGATTTAAGAAATATGAGTGTTGGTATTATAATCTAAATAATGAGCATATTTCATGAAACCCTCAGGTAAAATAAATTGAATAATATTGTATGCGGAAACCCTGTTAAAATAAAGTGAACAGTATTGTACGACCAAAATCCACAATTAATAATATTGTATGTCACGTTACAGTAGTAAACAATGTTTCTGTTCCCATTAACCCAAATGCCGTTTGCAAATTAATAATGTCATGCTTCCCTGTGATTAACTGCATCAGAACAAAAAGACATGCGACAAATCAACAGTGATCTCCATCCTAGTTATAAAAACCAAAACGATTCTCGTTCACTGACGAAACTGAAATAATAGTCAATGACAGAGTTGTAAGACAACATTTACGAGCGTCAAAGGTTTCAGGTTATAGTTACAGGCTAAATCTGGAGGGATTCTATTTTTCTACCACGCTTATTGCAACAATTGAACTGCCATATCTCCTCTTTGGTGAGCTGATCATTCAACAACTGGTCTATCAAAATATTCCATAAGCTTTAACCCAGCTTAGGACGTAAAAATTTCTTTTACGAAAAATGCAGCCCAAATACTGCATGCACAAACAGAATTAGACCTTCACAGTATTAGAAATAAACCGGGAGCTAGCTTAAGTTTATTTAACAATTTGAGCCCGAAAGGTTTGAGCATTGGATTCCATGCGTTTTATGGGTGTCATTACAAAGAGGCAAGTCTTAAGTGACATGGCTTGTACGGTGACTAGGGGTAGCCCCTCAAACCCCCCATCAAAATTTATTTTATTTAACAACTTGAGCCCAAACATCAAATAACATTTTATCAAGTGGCCCTTGGATAAGGATTCAAATCCCATCAGTTAAGACCAAAAATTCCTGTACGTTGATTAATTAAGACACTAATTAATTACAGCCAATTTCAGTTTTATTTAACAATTCAAGCCCAAACTATTTTCTTTCATATAATGATACTACTAGATACAGTGAAGAGAAAAATATAATACAAGACCAAAAATATTTGTACGGGGGCCATTTAAGACCCCTTATTAATTACCATGGGCATTTTTTGGTGCCAGATTGCACTTTATCTAACCAACATAGCCCATCCAAAATTTCAGTTGCATATTACTATCTACCAAGTTTAATATCATTTCAAACAAGTCAAGACACAATTTACCTGTACATCAGCTAATTAAGACGCTAATTAATTTGACCTGATTACAGTTTTATTTAACAATTTGAGCCCAAACAAATTTCTTTCAAATAATGATACCACTAGTAACAGTGATTGGAAAAATACAACACAAGACCAAAAAATTTTGTACAGGGTACATTTAAGACCCCTTATAAGCAGACCTTAATATGTCAATTACAAAATAAAAGTGCATTCTTTGATCTTATCTCACTAGTGTTTGACTAGTGGTTTTTGTTAATAAACATCTCGCATAATCCAAGAGTTGCATGCTACTGTCTTCCAACTATAATATTTCCTACAGCTCAAAAGATAAATTATCAGTACATCAGAAAATTTAAAACAATAATAATTTTATTTAATTACAGTATTATTTCATAATATAAGCCCCCAGTAATTTCTTTCATAGATTCTACCACTAGTTAAACTCAGTAGGAAAACACAATTTAAGACAAAATATATTTGAACATTTGCCATTTAAGAGCTACTCTCTTGATGAGAATGCCTCGTTTGTTAGTGGCAAAATATATATTACGCATTACTGTTCACAATATGGGAAACATAATAAAGCATATGATGCTAATCACTCTTAGCTTTGAATAAAATATAAAATATTGAGTATAATACACGCATAGACGTGTATAGAAAAAAAACAATCAGTTCAATTTGAATTTTTCATTCCATAGTTTTTTAACACAGCATTTTAATTCATGTTTTATCTTACACAGTTAAATAACGATAATTGCATGTAGAGCAACAGCCATAAACATTAATCAAACCATAGAGTAGTCATGGATATATAGGTAAACATATTTTCACATTAAAGAAATCAGAAGTATTCTAGTCATCACAGTCAGAATCAGTATCTGTTTCTAAGCCACTACCATACACAGTCTCTATCTCACTATCACTATCACCTATTTCTTTGTCATTTGACACTGAACTACTATCATCATCCATAGCAGACACCACTTTCTCTGGAATCTGATCACCATCAAACATCTTAGGCTCATATTTTGATTCCATCAAAATCCAACCATCAATTTCAGATGGATCCTGTTCAATCATGTTTGAGTTGGCACTTGACCACATTCGAGCAACAAAAGAACACCTTCTTATATGCTGAGAAAGCTCAGCTTCACAAGGTGGGATGAGACACCCATCAATACCACTCAACCTTTCCAACATATTTTTGCAGCCAGGTTTAGGACTGAATGCCCTCTCAACGACTTTGTAGCGGTATTCATTCAACTGACATTGATCTCCCTTAAAACCATAGAGGCATGCCGTAAATCTCTGGAGAGCCTTTTCAGCAGTGACTGAGATGTTTTCACATGTTCCCATCTCTGCAAAAGCAGCCTGGACATCAGCAGACTTTTCAAGTAGTCCTAGTGGACGCACTTTCCCTTTTCTAACAAAGGCGGATGTATAGTCAGAGCCCGTGAAGGCATGAAATCCTGGCAAAGCTCCACAAACTTCCACACCGAGCTCTTTTGCTAGTAATGTTATATCAATATAGCGCCGTGTGTCCTTCCCAGTTGTTCCAACATCCATCCAAACTTTCATTTTGTGTTTTATGACATGATAAAGCAAAATAACAGCAATATCAGTGTCAGAAGCCCTGACCACAATATTTCTCGATTGTTTTTCTCTAGCTGCATGGTATGCATGTAAACATATCCTAGTATCAGCCTCGTGGTGATTACAAGCCAAATCCTGGACGGCTTCTCGAATGACTACCCCTGTTGGTGATACATGAAAGCTGTGACATTCTGACAAATGGCCCAAATATATTATCCTACTGCCAATCAGTGTGGTATATTCAGGGCGCTGCCATTCATGAGCTAAAAATTCTGCTAGGCTCTGCTTGAATGAGTTGGACTTGAGTCCATCTGCCAAATTTCTGGGACAACGTTGTTCTGGTCCAGTGATGAGGTACCCTTTATCTGTGGCATTCCTTCTCATTCTTTCAGTCTTTGATAGATGGTTCAGCATAAGTGTCGAACAGTATATCAATTCTTATTTTTGACAATGCAGTTACATTCATTAAAATCAATCTTGCAAGGCTACCATATGTTGATGTTTTTTGTCCAACCAATGTATGTAGAATAAAATTGCCATCAACAATGCTGACATCTACAGTCTCAGGAGCCTGGTGATTCAACCGTTTCTCAAGGTTCTGAAGCAATGTGCTCTTGTTGGTTTTAGCCATACTGCCATCAGTTGAGAACATGGACAATGGTATAGGTGTCAGAGGGTAAGAAAATGTGGTCCTTAAGTCAATATCATCTTTTGAAGCCACTACTGCCAGCCGTCCCATCAGATCTCTTGTGCATCTTAGTTCTGATATTTTTTTGTTGGTAGTTCTTTTGTTCTTTGCACATTCACTTTGAAAAGTTAACAGCTGTTCTCTTTTGATTGGCTCTTCAAATCTGCTGGGGTGTTTTATACAGGCTTCAACAAATGTTTTACGTCGGTCTTCCCCGTTGACTTTCACTGCTAAAATAGATTCTTTTACAGAAGATGAAGCTTCTTTACCAGTGAAGATGTTGTATAGGCTATCATTAGTACTACTGTCAAAGGGATTACAGCATTCTTCTATCATGTGCACTAACTTCTCCAAATCTCCCTTATCTCTTTTTCTTCTCGATGCCTGTAGATCATTCACAACATCTTCTTTATGACCCATCTGTACCATTTCTTGTACTTTACTGACACAAGCTGCTCTAGTTGCCTTTGTTACAGCCCATCTCAAACGAGAACTGTAGTTGTTTGTCATAGCTGAGATGCCAGTCATCCTCGATGCTGCATCTGCATTAACTGTCTGCTCGAGGGTAAGGTCGACAGGGATTCTGCTAAAGTTGTGATCTGTCCTTCTGACAGAGAATGCCCCTCCTTCAAGTATTTTTCGAAGTTCAGGATGTGTCTGGTCTATGTTAATCAAGTCTAGCTGGAACTTACTCATCCACCTAGCATAGTTGACATGATTTACCATAAAGAACAATCCAATGATTGGTGTCAGAGCCTCTATATACATAGAGAGATAAGATCAAAGAATGCACTTTTATTTTGTAATTGACATATTAAGGCCTGCTTATAAGGGGTCTTAAATGTACCCTGTACAAAATTTTTTGGTCTTGTGTTGTATTTTTCCAATCACTGTTACTAGTGGTATCATTATTTGAAAGAAATTTGTTTGGGCTCAAATTGTTAAATAAAACTGTAATCAGGTCAAATTAATTAGCGTCTTAATTAGCTGATGTACAGGTAAATTGTGTCTTGACTTGTTTGAAATGATATTAAACTTGGTAGATAGTAATATGCAACTGAAATTTTGGATGGGCTATGTTGGTTAGATAAAGTGCAATCTGGCACCAAAAAATGCCCATGGTAATTAATAAGGGGTCTTAAATGGCCCCCGTACAAATATTTTTGGTCTTGTATTATATTTTTCTCTTCACTGTATCTAGTAGTATCATTATATGAAAGAAAATAGTTTGGGCTTGAATTGTTAAATAAAACTGAAATTGGCTGTAATTAATTAGTGTCTTAATTAATCAACGTACAGGAATTTTTGGTCTTAACTGATGGGATTTGAATCCTTATCCAAGGGCCACTTGATAAAATGTTATTTGATGTTTGGGCTCAAGTTGTTAAATAAAATAAATTTTGATGGGGGGTTTGAGGGGCTACCCCTAGTCACCGTACAAGCCATGTCACTTAAGACTTGCCTCTTTGTAATGACACCCATAAAACGCATGGAATCCAATGCTCAAACCTTTCGGGCTCAAATTGTTAAATAAACTTAAGCTAGCTCCCAGACTAAAATGGGTAACAGCAACAGCAAGTCTACACTACAGCTTTCGAGATTCTACTGAATGGGCATGAATGAAGAGTACCTCCAAGTAAAAATGGTTATAAAGATAGAGATTTAGTGAGGTTGGTAAGGTACACCGAGCCAACTAAATTTCCAGAGGTAAACACAGGACCGTTGAATGGCCAATGGATGGAGAATTTAATGAAAGTGGTGGCAGAAGAGAATTGCCACAGCTGTTTTGAGTTCCGAGAAACTCAAGAGAACATACCACTCAGATAGCGTTGTTAGTCGTTACGAAAATTAATTGAAACTTTTTTTTTTTTTTTTTTTTGGAAAAAGTAAATTTTAATTTCTTGAATTGCTGCACAGCCAATTAACCCATTCCATCTTCCTAGGGTAAATAAACATACATGTATTATCTTTCAGTACCAGAAATGCTCATTCTTTAACATTTCAAAAATGTTTGGAGACCGCTTTCCTCGACCCAAAAGGATCCTTCTGTGAATTTACATTCCAAGTATACCTATCCAAAAATGTGATTCTTAAGTTGCCAGTCACAGGGCACACCATTGGTGAAATTCGCATGCATCTTTTTCATAATAATGCACCAAACAACAGCATAAATATTTGCAAAAACAAAAACAAATAGGATAAATTGAATGCAAGCCACGTTTTACATCAAGGCCTCCGTAAGAACTATAAAGATTAAAGTACCTATGAGCTCCGCCTTAGAAAACCCATGAGTATAATATTCTTATGACGACGTTTTCAAATAAATTTGCTGGAAAATTTAAAGCATCAGCAACAAGATGGGGGCTTAGAAGCTCTTAAACTTTGAAAGTTTGCTCCTTTGCTTCCTTTAGCACATTAAGGATGTTTAAAGATACCAACAATATTCTAACAGGCGAGTGGCTTTCAATATCAATTTTTCAAGAGAGCAAATTAGTAATGTTTATCACTGGCAACATTTCTTTGCTGGTCGTGTTATGTTCATCATCATCATCATCATCATCATCATCTACGCCCATTGACGCAAAGGTCGTTGTTATGTTCTGTTATGGAAAGGGAACTTGTTCTCTTTGTTCATTTAAAAGAGGTTTGGTAGTGACCAGCGAATCCTATATAGTCAGGAGTGGTAAAGAATGATATTACTGTCTATAAAAACACGAATATAACTGGAAAAAGTAACCCGTAGATTCTCTCTCTCTCTCTCTCTCTCTCTCTCTCTCTCTCTCTCTCTCTCTCTCTCTCTCTCTCTCTCTCTCTCATAATATATATATATAAATTTATTCATCGATTCATATATATATATATATATATATATATATATATATATATATATATATATCAGCCGTTACTAGTCCACTGCAGAACAAAGGCCTCTGACATGTCTTTCCACTTGCGTCTCTTTATGGCCTTTCGATTCCATGGCACACCAGCAAACTTTCTTAGTTCGTCAATCCATCGTATTCTCTTCCTTCTCCTTGCTTCTTTTGCAATCACTAATGACCCATTCAGTTATTCTTAGGGTCCATCTATTATCTGTCATTCAAATTATATGTCCTGACCATATCCATTTATTTTTCTTACGTGTTGTTAGAAGATCCTCTACTTTAGTTTCCTCTCGTATCCATGTTGATCTTATATGGTCTCAGTGTTATTTCCATAATTTTTCTTTCCATAGCTCTTTGAGTTTTAAACTAGCTTATATTCTAAGACTTTAGTTTATACATATATATATATATATATATATATATATATATATATATATATATATCAATTAACTACTTTAATGAGTGCTATACGTGTTTAGTCATAAAAACATTGTTCTCTAATACGAATCACACATTCAAGATTTGCTGATCACTGTCAGCCTTTTTCATATGCAACCAGCATGATGTTCCAAAGAAAAACAAGAGAATAATCAATACCACACTGAACTTTCAACTATTAACTTATTGATAAGCCCCCAAGCTGAACACTTCCACAGTATTACCACTTCCTGTATTCACACCAGCTGATGAAATCCCCATGTAGTCTACCGTGATCTTGTTATACCTACGGAAAACTTGCAACTGCCTTCAAAATGCTGTTTAAATTTCTAGACAAACATACGAGATTGATTATAATATAAAATATGTACAATATAGATTACATGAAGTATGTAGTATGTTGCTTGGCCATATGCATTTAAGTGCTAACCATGAACAAAGGCAAGAGGCCATTTTCCCCAAGAAAAGTTTAGGCCTATGTGGTAGCATGACCAACATTTTGAGCCCGTGGTGGCAACACATCACAAGATGCCATAAAAATTCAACCATGTGACAGCAGTGGCTACTTCTGCTCACACCACTCGCATCAGACTTTCTCTCTTGGCCACAAGGCACCAACTGATAACTCCTTAATTTACCATTGTAGTTTATTTCTCTTTAATCACTGATAAATTATGGCACAATGAATGTATAGGGGCCACTGCCAGTGCCAGGCAGATTAGTCTACTATGTAGGTATTAAAAATAGCTAATGAGAATTTATTTCTTCAGAAATTTAATTAAATGGCTCCATCCTCACATCAATTATCGGATTCTTCTTTTATATATATATATATATATATATACATATATACTGTATATATATATATATAGTGTATATATATATATATATATATATATGAACATATATCACAAGCACACGTGATTTTAATTAATGTAAATATCACCCACGAATGGCATTTAATACCGAATTCTATCTTGGGAAGATAGCTCAGTCGGCATGGTCACTGCAGGCATAGTCTCCAGCCGAAGAGGTGGTGGTTCGAATCCCCACCCGGCCAGAAGCTGTTACCATAAAATGAATTCCAAGTGGAAATATCTTCCCAAGATAGAATTTGGTATTAAATGCCATTCGTGGGTGATATTTACATATATATATATATATATATATATATATATATATATATATATATATATATATATATATATGCACAAACACAGTATATACATACTATTGTTGCCAACACAGGAGTCCTATCATATGAATTCCCATTGAACAGTAGAAAACTCCAAAGGAATGTGTTGTCACCTATGTTGTTTATCCTCCTCATGGATTTTGTAATGCATAGAACAGTTGGGGATGGTGGAGAAGGATTGCACTGAATTGGTAATAGGAAATTAGCTGATCTAGAGTGTGCTGATGACACTGTCCTTATTAACAGAACACCACAGGATTTGCAATGCTTGCTTTCCAGAATGCATAGAGGAGGTGCTCAAGATAAATAAAAGAAAGACAGGATGATGAGAACTGAATATGCAATGGAAGATGAAATATCATTGGAAGGAGAAAGGATTAATGAAGTAGAATCATTTAAATATTTAGGAAATGTAATTTCCAATACAGGAACTTTAGAATTGGAGTTTGGTGAAAGATTGAAAAAAGCAAATCAAACAATGGCTAGGATAATAAATTTTGGAAATCAAATCGCCTGAAATTAAACATAAAAATCAGGCTATACATCAGTTTAGTGAGATCGGTGTTACTGTATGGACGTGGGTCATGGTATGACAATGAAACAATGTCCAACAGATTTTGTAGATTTGAGAACAAAACCATCAGAAGAATATTGGGAGTTAAATGGCAAGACAGGATTAGAAATGAGACTATAAGAGAGATTACTCGAGTGCCATATGTGGATGAGATTAAGATGAAGGGTAGATGGAGATGGTTTGGGCATGCTCTTCGCACTCCCCTAGATAGATAAGTTCACCAAACTTTCAACGGGGCTCCATAGGGCACTAGAAGAGTTAGAAGACCCAGAGCTACACGGCTGAGGGATATGAAGCGTGAAGTACAAGATGGCGAATGGAGAAGTATTAATTTAAGAGCTCAAGATAGAGACGACTGGTGAAATCTAACTGAGGCCCTTCGCGTCAATAGGCGTAGGAGGAGATGATGATGATGACGAGTGTACGCACCCCGTCGAAAATGACAGCGTAGGCGCGCACATGAATCCAACCGTTTCCATCCCCTCCCCCTTTCCTAACTACAACACAATAGTTTGGGTTATTTGAGGAAGATTCGTTGTCTTCCGAGTGGTTGCCGTTCAGCGTGACAGGATATATATATATATATATATATATATATATATATATATATATATATATATACATACATATATATATATACATATACATACATATATATATATATATATATATATATATATATATATATATATATATATATATAGGGGAGATTCTGCATGTAGTCTGAATGTAGTATTGTTGTTATCGGTTTCAGAGCATTCTTCAGGGCAGAACAATTATCAGAGGCATATTCTTAACAGGGAACTCAGACCTTGCTTTACTTCTGGTGAATTGCAATCTCCTTAGGGTTTACATCATGTTGAAATAACTGGTAATCTGTGGACACTGAAAGGCTGACCTGAAATTCATATACAAAATTAGGGGTTAATATGCTGAAGAAAAACGGAATACTTGGATCAGTTATAATCGATCCACTTTTAGATTTCCTGATAGATAAGATTTTCTCTTTATGAGAATTAGAAAGAGATATTCATGACTGTAGTACGATTTTTTTTTTAATCTAATTGCTCAACAGATTCATTATTCTAGGGCTACATATTCAAATATTCACCAAAACAATGCTACCGTGATTGCCATTAAAGAAATATATTGAACAAGTACAGGCAGGTGAAACAGATAGGACGTATCTACAAACAACCATGAACCAATATGCTCAATGGTTGCTTGAACAACCAAAATTATGCACTACGGCAACTACATCATACTTATGTCTATAACATATGCCAAGCAATTGGTTTTCAGACTGGGCGGGGTATGAAAAACTTACACAGACATTACAATTGGGCACACTATTTTATCTAATTTCTCTTCCTCTTGTTTTATAGTTTATATAGAATATATTTATTTTAATGTTGTTACTGTTTTTAAAATATTTTTATTTTTCCTTGTTTCCTTTCCTCACTGGGCTATTTTCCCTGTTGGAGCCCTTGTGCTAATAGCATCCTGCTTTTCCAACTAGGGTTGTAGCATAGCAAGTAATAATAATAATAATAATAATAATAATAATAATAATAATAATAGGATTAACGAAGGAAACAAAATAAATAGGTGGGGTCTACCATGAGGGGATGGGGGCTGCTGAAGGACTGCAGAGTTACAGAGCTAATCAATGTCAAAATAATGACTGAAATCAAGCACGACCTGCCAGGAAATGAAAAAAGTAGTCAAGATCAGATGAGGTGTAGACAGATTGACCTATGAGTTACACCTGGTTCTGAGAAGAGCGGCAGAGGAAGGAAGTAGGTTAATTATTTCACCGGAATTATAGTTTATACCTGGATTACTGCTCCGTTAAAGTTTGCTGGTCAAGGCTATAACTTCTCATTTTGAACGGAAATAAACAAAATTTTCAGCTAGAACTTCTAATAACAGTATTGATAGTAACGTCAATCTCTTATTGATCCAAAATCCCCACGACAGTCCTCCGGCTGAATGCTCTTTTCAAAACGAACAATAGGTCTAGTTGCACAGCTCCACACACGAAGCATTAAAACACGGATGTGAATATTAATACCGCGGAGCTGTTATTTCCTAATTCAGAACGGACGACCAATCGATAAAGGAATGTGGGTTACACAGTACGCATTTATAACACACATATTTTCCTTGATAACTCAGGAAGAGTTACATTAGTGAAGAATGAGTGTCAACATCACTACAATATCCGCTTTGCTAGCATCATCATTGTTGTCATAGTTTTTCGTAAAAATGATCATGAAGCAAGTTAGACTAGAGCACGTCAGCATCAACAACATTCCCTCATTATCAGCATTGTTGCTGCTTGTGTTCTCAGTATTGCTCGTACTGTGAACATCCTCATGAAGAAAGTTAGAAATGCATCGCCTTGACTCAGCGACCTCAAAAAAACTAATTATACATGCGTGTAAAATCCAATACAGCTCTAGTTCCCTGAGGCAAAAACGAAACACGTTCCCTATTTAAACATATGTTTTCATGAAGCAAAAAAAGGTAATTTTCCTCATAATTTCTTGCTATTCTAAGTTTCTTTAATGATTTTATTGTCAATTCCATATTCAATAGATGAAATCAGATGATTGCAGGGGTGTGAAAATTGAAGCTATTATAAGGAAATGGGAGAAGAACGAAAAAAATAAATTATCACAAAATTACAGACATCCATGTGAGCGAATAAACTTTATCCTTTAGTAGCATGAATGTATCTCTCTCTCTCTCTCTCTCTCTCTCTCTCTCTCTCTCTCTCTCTCTCTCTCTCTCTCTCTGTCATTTACCAGTTCCCTTGATGGCTATTCTCTAGTGCTCGAGAGATTTATAAAAATCTTACCAACTAAATCTCCAAAGGCAAATAAAATTGCCGGTTGAAGCTACTTTTCATGGTAAATTGTGATCATCACATATTAACATACTGAATTCTATAAAAATGATATTACCTACTATATTATCATTGTTACTATTATCCTTTCAAAACAGCTATAGCCCAGATACACATTCAGAGTTGCAGAGAAAGTTGACCTTCGGTGAGAAACGAAATATAACTATCTGGTGCAGATTGTAATTCTTGCAGACATTTTACATTAGTTTATGGTGAAAGTAAATCATTTTACCACTAATTCATTATTCAATTAAGAAAACCAATCTTTTAAAAGTATCAAGCAGTTTAATATCTTAGTAAATCAAACTGATAAAAGCAGCTTATTCTCCAAGTAAATCAATCGTTTAGCAAATCTGACTCGCCACCAAAATACTATTAAATCAAATATTACTTTTGACACAAAGTCTATAAATTCAGTAAATGTGACTTTGCAAGCTAATTCTCATCTTCAGTCACTCCCGACCCTACTTTATTGGCTCAATAAACTACGTATATATACTTTACAGAAGTTTATACTTTAACCGAACTAATTCTGGAACTCGAGCTCAATCATCATATTTCTTAATGAAGTGCAAACTCGAAGCTTTTAAATTCATGTCAGGTAATAACCAACTGCTAAATTCCCTTTTATACACCAAAAGATTCGATTAACGGAATTCATCAAATGTTAACATTACTTAATCCATGAATAATGA
>NC_090725.1:89662744-89680244 GCF_036898095.1 Palaemon carinicauda | reverse complement strand
GCTACGCTTAGGAGGAGGGAAACATTTATACACAAAAACATGCCTTAAATTTTACTTGAATGGAGGTGTGGAACAAAAGTAAGAATACTTTTGGATATAATTTGGAAACACCAATTTAGAGAGAGAGGACAAGGAGGTAGAGCAGGGTTAGAGAAGGAAGGCAGAGACAGAGGGTAAGGCAGTGGAGCAGGATTGGAGAATGGCGGCAAGCTGATGATCTGTCGACAAGCTGATGATCTGTCGAGATGTGGCATCAGTGGCAGAATACGTTTTAGACCATATATCGCTGAGTTGGCTATAAGAGTAGATACGAGGGGAGTTGGTGTAACAGAGGAGGATTCAGATGGAGACAGGTAATCCGATGTGGCGACCCCTGAATGTGAAGTCGAAAAAAAAAATATAAATACACACACATATATATACTGTATATATATATATATATATATATATACTGTATATATATAGTGTATATTTAAATATATATATATATATATATATATATATATATATATATACCAGAATTCAATAGTTGTTAAAAATATCCTAACCGTCTCCTCTTAATGTCTTCATCCCTATGCAATATATTTCCATCTCTATCCTTGATGACTCTCAATTGCCCCAAATCCTGTCTTTGCCGTTTCCTCAAGTTTGAAATCTTATTGATATCATTCTTTCCTTCCCTTGTTCCTAGCCTACCATTCAGATGCTCTACTGCGCTTCCAATAGCTACATCTACTTTTTCTCCTGGAATCATTTGCCTCTTTTCTGTACCATCCTGCAGCACCCTGTGTATGCATTATACAGTCCTTAAATCCCTTCGATTGTCTTTTAGCCGACTTTTGCACCTCTATCGCACTACTTTTCCCCTTTCAACACACCATATCCACCAATTCTTCCCAGTAGTTCCTCTATTTCCCTTACACATTTCTTTCATATATAAATCCAGATATTTTCCACTCTGTTACTCTGTATAATCTCTTAAGTTTAATCTTTCCCGTCGTCTCTCTCACAATCATCATAAATTGATCACCCTTTTCTCATTTAGGGTCCAAACCTTAATTCTAGAACTCCTATTTCTCGTTTCAGGTTTTCCACCTCTCATTTTAAAATGCATCCCTACCAGTATGTGTTGTTTAACACACGCTTCTCCCAAAATAACTTTACAGTTTATAACATTGTCTTTGTCAACTCCTCTAACCAGGATGTAATCTATTTGGCTTTTCATTCCTTCACTGCCATACTTTATCAAGTGCTTATTCAACTTCTGAAACCAGGTGCTCATGCATACTAGTTCAAAACTCTGAGTCTTTTTTAATATATGATTCCTATCTTCATGTTTGATTCCAAACCCATGGCCTCCATGTACCTACCGTATCCATCCTTCTCTTCCCCTATCTACCATTCATGACTCCTCATATGATTAGCTTTTCCTCCTCTTCACTGTTTTAATTGCCTAAAACTCATGTATAAATCATTCTCTTTCTTTTTCTTTTTCTTGGTATCCCATCTGAGGGGCATATGGTGAAATTATATTTACTATCTGATTCCCTTTTGTCATTGGAATCTTTAAAAGCCTATTACTTATTTACTTTTATCACTTTATTTTTCCAGTTATCAGCTATTAAGATCCCAACTCTATTTCTTCCCTCTCGTGGTCCAATGCAATAGAGTTTTTACCCATATTCTAAATCTCTAGTTCCACTTCCTTTCCATGTTAGTCTCCTGCACGCACAGAATATCCACCTACCTCCTCTCCATCAAATCCACTGTCTCCCTGATTCTTCTCATTAGAGTATCAACATTTCTAATACCTGCTCTTATGTTCCATTCTCTCACTACCCTCTTTGGCCACAGTCGTGAACCCTGCGGTACCACTCGCCCCTTCATCACGCAAATTTACAGGGAACACCCTAGCCACACATGTTCTTAATAACATCAGGCATGGTTAATAATGTGGCGGAGGGTTTTTACTATATCATGCCTTGCAGTTATTGATTGTGTGCCTAACCTTTGAGATGTCCTTTTAGTCACTTTCTACGACACACAGGACGTACAGTGGTAGTATTCTTACACCCATACCACAGGGTAAATATATCTACATATATGTGTAAATATATATATATATATATATATATACAGAGAGAGAGAGAGAGAGAGAGAGAGAGAGAGAGAGAGAGAGAGAGAGAGAGAGAGAGAGAGAAAGTGTGTGTGTCAGTCATAGCTATCATGGGTGTTGATGATTGTTTCCATTAATGCCATCACTGCCATATGAGGTCAAGACAAAGTTGCAGTCATCTTCAAGGGGTAAAAAGTTAAATGAACACCTTGACTCAGAGCGGAAGCTCATGGTGTCTATTCATTATTACAATGTCGTTTCGCGTGAATTATTGACCTATTTAGGTACTCTTTTTCGTTGGCATTTTATCCAGATGCATGCATCCTTCTTCAACTAATCATGCAATGTGGTTATGATTTTCTACAATGGATTCACATCATCTGTAATGTTCGGCTTTCTAAACATGAAATATTCTGAAATAAAATAAAATTAAAACAGTTTCTCTAAAGATATAAAGTGTGGATAAATATGTCAATTTTATCTGTAGTCAATTGATCGGTAATGAAGTAGCATCCCATCAAATTCATTCATTTAAAGACTTAATAAAAGATGATAGAGCAATTAAAATTATTTGCACGAGCAGGATCGAATTCAAGTAATAGATAATCATTTGATTAAGAAAATCCACACGTTATTACTTTAGTCTGAGGTAGTCCGAATTACCCAATTGAGTCATGGCTACATCCCTCACGTACGCTTTCAGACGAGTGCCCGAATGTGTTTACAAGATCTTCGTGCTAATTGGAGACATTTGTTGTTGATCAGATATTAAAGGTGTGAGAGTCAGGTCATTTCGCAACGTCAGTATAGTTCCTCAGTTTCTCTTCTAAAAGGATAAAGCAACGAACTTGTTAGTTAAATACGTCCAATGATTCACCCAGGGTTACGTGAAATCTTGAAGAGTGCTCGCTCGTTATTAAACCAAGAATCACTAAAATAAAATAAAAGAAAACCACTCCGTAATTTTCCTGGAATCACTTGAATTCAAACCTAACCTGTTTGATCTCGCGCTGTGTTCAATAAAATTACGTTAACTCACTTTACAATACTTTTATCAAGACATAGAACTCACTTATATCATGTTTTGGCCAAAATTCATTACTTTTCCTAAACCAAATTAAGCTTATTTCAGAATACGAGTGACGATATACAAGCATAATATATAATACACATATATACATCTCCCCTATATAATAAAGAAAAATTTTCTGTATATATATACTGTATATACAATATATATTATATATACATTATATATATATATATATATATATATATATATATACTGTATATATATGTGTGTATATATATACATATATATACATATACATACATACATTACATATATATATATATACATACATACATATATATATATATATATATATATATATATATATATACATATATCAGGTCACACTGATCTCTTCCCGTACTTCGGGTAGGGAGGAGACGGAGTAGTCAAACCCTGGTAAGAGGGGCTGCGTGTGTGTGTGTATATATATATATATATATATATATATATATATATATAGAAATATTTAGCAATTAATTGACAGATAGCGTACACTAATATATATATATATATATATATATATATATATATTTATTTATTTATAAGTGAAGTCTTGACACCAGATCCAAAATAAAGAAGCTTCTCTTGTCCCAGTAAGCCTGAATTTATTTGCAACATGTTTTCCTTAAATCTCGTATCAGCAAATTTTCATAATCTTATAAATGTGACACAAAATATTCATATAAATTTAGCCACTTTATTTTGGTTAGCAAGTTTACATGATTTGTAAATCTGAAATCGAACGCAAGATCATAAATATTGAACATGACGGTTTTTAGTTCTCTATTAGAAAAGTGCTAAATATAATTTTCAATCCATATACCACAATCGAAAACAAACTCAACGGTCATCTACTGGTAAATCTAAAAGAATCAACACCTTTACAAAATTGATACGAAATTGTGATGACGCCGACCTCTGCCTTATGACCCGAAGCCATTCGACTGATTTCCGTTTAACTTTTAGCAAAAGGAACGCACCCAACGCTGATTTACGGAAGCAGGTGTAAAGCGGTGTTAATTTGTTCATCAAGGTGAACTCCAGCTCGTTTAATCAGCTATTAATAGATTTCCGTGCCAAACTAATGTGAATTTCCAATTCATTTATTTAGTACTAATTGCGAAGGCGACTACTTTGTTATTTCCGAATGGATGCTGTTACAAGGCTATCCAACATTTTGAAGAATTCTTTCTTGTTTCTAAAATCAATGCTCCCACAGAGAAAGCAAAGAACAACAACAACAATAATAATAATAATAATAATAATAATAATAATAATAATAATAATAATTGAGAAGGCTGCTACGGAAAATGAAAGTAGAAGTGGTACCAATAATCATAGGAGCACTAGTCGCTAGTCACTGAAAAGGAATCTTGAGAAGGTGGGAGCCGATATAGCCCCCGGACTTGTGAAGAACAGCGTACTAATTCAAAGAGCACATCTATAGTGAGGATTAGATGGATTCCTAAGGAAGCTGGGAGTAACCCAGAACGCCGCACTATGAACTACAAGTCTCTGTAGACTGTGATTCACAAAAAAATATAACAACTACTACAACATTAATAATAATAATAATAATAATAATAATAATAATAATAATAATAATAATAGGGATGAAATTTCAGTTGATCATTTTATATGATAGTCAATTATTAAATCAAACACAGACTTGACATGTCTTGTTCCACTACAAACAAGTACGAATGCTGTGTAAACTTTCCTCCCCTTTTAATACATCTAATTCTAGCCCATAATCCTCTTCCACACAAGAAGAAACACTGAAATCCAACTGAATAATTCCAAAAACATGTCAGTCGCCTTGTCATTACACCTTTCAGAAACGTCATGTGGAGGGAAAATGCGAGTTGAAAATATCCCTCGTTCTAAGACATCGCCAACGAGATGGTTAGGAGGGAAGGGGATGGCGGTTGTGGAGGCAAACTGCAAGAAGGGGAGAGAAGAAAAGCAAAGGGGGTTGGAATGGAGAAAGGAGGGCCACCAAAGCCATCTATTGATGCAAGGGGGATGTGTTGGCAACGGTGTCACTCACTTCAAGAGAATCTCACCACTCAAGTTGTTGGGGAAGGAAAGGAAGGGCGGATAGTGGCCATTCGCAGGCGGCTTTGCTGCTAAAATCAGTCAGTTCGTCTGTTTTCTCTCCTTATGTAAAATCATAAAATAAGGGATATCATTTGCAGTACCCGAATGCGTTTAATTCCCAGTCAGCGTAGGGTTCGTGCGCCAGTCATATTTCTCTTTGAATGAAGTTATTCTGGAGGCCGATCATACTTATTGCGACAGCAATGGGTTATTCATATGTCAATATAGAAAGCTGTATAATTTTGGGCCACAGATTTTTTTTTAAATCAGATTTGGGTTTTCATCAATTCATATTAAAGATGACTTGCAACGTTGGATATTAAAGTAATTTACCTCGTTTCGAGTTATTCTAGGAACTTTCGGTACTTTTCAGATAGATTTTGGCATTTTAGAGAGGGGGAAAGAAAAAAAAACTATAACACAATAGGAAGAAGATGAATAAAGTTTGGTTTTCAGAATTGAAATGCTCGAACCACCTCTTAAACACGAAATTAATATTTACCAATCAGATATATATATATATATATATATATATATATATATATATATATATATACATATATATGTATATATATACATATATATGTATATATATACATTATACAGCCTTATGTGCCTCATGTACTTTGCTTTCTCGTTACCACAGTCTAGTATAGATTACACTTATTAGAAAATGAAAACAATAAACTATACCGCATATATCATTGCAAAATACAAAATACATGCCTCTAACAGTTAAATATAAGTACGTCTCTCTCTCTCTCTCTCTCTCTCTCTCTCTCTCTCTCTCTATATATATATATATATACATATAGATATATATAATACATATATATATACATACATATACATAAATATATATAAATCTATATATATATACACACATACATATAGATATATATAATACATATATATATATATATACATATATATATATATATATATATAATCATATACATATATATAAACATATACATATATATATATATATATATATATACACATATACATATATATGTATATATTTATGTACAGTATATATATATATATATATATACACATAAACATATATATACATAAATACATACATATATATACATAAATATATATATATATATATATGTATATATATATATGTATGTATTTATGTATATATATATTTATATATATATATATATATATATACACATAAATATATATATACATAAATACATACATATATATATATACATAAATATATATATATATATATATACATATATACATATATATATATATATATATATATATATATATATATATATATATATATATATATTCTTCTTTCAAGTTCATAGGTTCTTTTATAGCCATTCAGATTTTGAAATCATGAATTATGTTTGCGAGAGTGATCTCCATTTTCTCTACTTATGCTTATCCTAGTGTACATGATATAGAAGTGCTGTATTACCGACGTTATTCTATGCTTTCAACAAGACTAATTGCAAGCACCTGGCTTGTCAACAAGAGCATTAAAATATCGTCTCTCTCAATCCCCACAAATCCTGGATTTTTCTTAGACGAAAGGTTTTAAGAAAATCGAACATAAGAATTTTCTATGTTCAAAAAGGTTCTCTTTCCAAGGTGACGACGACAACAACAACAACAACAAGAATGGTGAATTATTGTGGTTACCAATCCTATTGCTATCATTGATATTACAATTATCTTTAATATAATCATTACTATTAGCATCAATTTCTTTAATATGATAGTAGTGATACTACCATCATCAATTTGGTCGTCCCAAGATTTCCAAACAGCTTTTATCACCTAAACGCCACAAGAGAATGGTGCAAATGAGCGAACAAATGAGCGAGATGCTTTCATGGACCTTTTCCCCCTCTAATCAAAACCGGACTCATCAAAGCCTAGGAAATTATGCATGGAAGTAATTTCATCGTTGCCAGTCGCCGTCTTACCCACACCAATCATCCCCACTCCATAACCTTTCCTTTCTTTGACAACTACACACTCACGAACGCATTCACACTCAAGCTTCACTTCATCACCCATAACACGCTTCCCCCAAATGACCTATATTTTCCTACGTTACCCTTCATACACTTCCCGACCACTCTTAACTTACGCATACATACAGATTGCCCACCATATTACCCTTAACACACACATTTTTCCACCACTAGCACTTCGCCACCCATTCATAATTTTTTAATACTGCCCAAACACACGTAAATATTCTACGATTCCCCTTGGAATAAGCATCCGTTTTTTCTCATGAAAAAGCATTCTCAAATCCTTCATTTATATACACACATCATCTTCCTCCCCCCTGTCTTGCTCCTAAAATATTTCTCCCACCACTCCCTTATCCTCCCCTTCCCTGGACTCTCAATTACCAGCGACACAGTCATTCCCCTACACACACATCTCCCTCCGTCCGTCCGAGCTCTCGAACCACACCAAGATGGCGATCATCTTTAAGCTTTAAGGCAGACGATTTGATGGGGTATCTCTTCTTTTGGTTATTCTTTTTCCCCGAATTGACAGTTGGAAGAGATAGCGAGCCAGATATTTCTTGCAGAAAGACAGGTGGAGAAGACTGGTTATCTCGGCCGACAGAGAGAGAGAGAGAGAGAGAGAGAGAGAGAGAGAGAGAGAGAGATATTCATATTAAGCAAATCAATTTCGTCATTCAACTTTCGTCTAAAAGTTAGAAGGCAGAAACAACGACATATTTGTATAAAAATCTATTATGTGATTATATGTATTTAATAAAATCTTTGTATATCACTGCATGCTTGCGTCTGGACGTATGATAACTACAGAATCACTGCACAATGAAGAACTTGGCTGCTCATAGATATACAACAAAAGGACACAGGACACAATTCTATCCTGCAGACAATTATAGGTGGTTCCCAAGGCAAAGTTCAGGTGTAAGTCATAGGTTGCCAGAATATCTAGGGGCAGTAGTTTTCGTATGGTAGGGGGACATAGGAACAATTATCTCAGGCTCTGTAGAATATTATCACGTCTGGGTTGCTGAGAAAATTGCTTTGTTTACATTTGGGTCCTCCGCAGGGGTTGACAGTATAACTGAGAGAAAAGTGGTTTTGCAGCTGTTGTAAGGGATGTGGTAGTGTCTGGCTGTCGTCTGGTGTTGAATGACTCATGTCTGGTATTAATAAGCGACTTTCAGTTATTAAGGGAGCTTTTCTTGAGCGAGCTGCTGGGTTTCTTGTCTGGATGTGAGGTCTTGTTGGCTTTAGTGTTTCATAAATCCTCGTTGGTAATACGACATTTGTTGTTGAGAAAGGAAACGTTTTATGTGTTATATTTAATTCTAGTTTCTTCCAAGCATCAGGGCTTCTAATACAATAGACATAATTTTCATGAGTGCTGGTGATTAGCTTCGTGTTCATAATAGCGTCACACGTGATGGGGAAGTGTACTTCTCATAAGATGTCTGATGGTCCTTTCTTGTATGAGATAGATCCTCTTCACACCCACCTTAAATACATCAGCTTCCTCACCTGGCTACCCGAATTGTGCTCCTGTAGTATTTTGAGATATAAAAGCATTTGCAGCCTCGGACTGTGTCCAAACTCCGCATGTATAACATGCAAGTCATCAACTGGATAAGTTAGTAGGCTTGAAGGTGAGAAGAAATGTATGAGAGCTGATTTGTTGAAGGAGAGAAAGCTGGATGTTTTGGTTCTTATTAAAACAAAATGGAAAAGAAGTGTGCGAGCAGGGACGAGGGGACAAAGACTGGGTGTTTCTGGGGTAGCAGAGGTAAAGGCTATGAAGAGCTAGAACTTGTACTGTTGAAAAAACTTAGAGGAGAGGGGTGCTAGAAGAGTAAAATTTGTTACTTAAAGGATTGTATAGGAGAGACTAGTGTGGTTGGAGTATTACTTGTGATAATATGTACATATGTTATGCTTTGAAACTTGAATGTAAAGGTATGGGAATAAAAAACAAACAAGTTATTGACAGGTATAGCATTCCTGGAGTGATTTAGTATGAAGTGTTATGTAAATGTGTTTGGAATGAGTCTTGATGGTTGGAAATATATGGCTTCCATAAAAGAACATTATTAAGTATACCTTAGAAAGAGAAAATTGTGAGGGATAGTTTGATATATTATTTGTACAGTAATTGTAAAATGTAAGGTAAATGGAGGAACAAGATGAGGTATAAGAGGTTGGAACAAAAGTTATGTTTGATATAATTTTGGGATGGAGGTATGAAAATATGGCTGTAAATCTAAGCATGACAAGTAAATGAGAGGTGTGGGAAGCATAACAGAGAAATTAATGGAGTGTTTAATAAAGCTAACGAAATGGAAATGGAAGAGTACATCGAGCGTTTTTGAAATTCTATGATACGGCAGAAAAAAAAAAATAACGGCTTCAGGTGCTAATGAAAAAACGCAGTCGGTTGAGGAATTGCAATACACACAAACTTTGACATTTTCTTCAATCTAGTCTCCTATTTTAATAGAACAATGACAATCACCAGGTCGATATATTGTATGTCCAAAATATTGCTATAATCCTATAGAAGAAAAAGCTAGAATTTGTTTGCACTGCAATTATTTACCAGAATGCATATTTCTTTGTCCTGTTGAATAAAGGTAAATGAAATAAATCAAAACATAAAATAAAGGTGACTGACAGGTAGTCAAAACATGGATTTAGATAAGGATACGTGTTAGTTAAAAACACATTAGGTAAAACTTTTCAAAGTAATGGAAAATGCTGTTGTGTGTTGCATATATGGACCTAAAAAGTACTGATAAAATCAACTGAGACAATGTGCAGGGCATTAAGCATGTTTGCACAGATGATAGATTGAAGATTAATTAAAAATCTCCTGAAGGAAGTGAGTGTGTGTTACAGTATGCAGGCAGAAGAGTGATTGGTTTTGTGCCCAAGGCTTATTTATGGATGAAATGAAGCAAGAGGTCAGAGAAGGAACAGTGGATGTTGGTACAAAGTTTAGTTATGAGTTAAAAATCAGCTAAAGCTGATAAAAGTCAAAATGTTTACAATAATAAAAAAATTAGTGTAAATGTGTCCAAGGTTATGATTATGAGGATAAATGTAAATCATGATGGTGGCATACAGAATCTTATGGATGGGGAAATATGGGAAGCAATTAATTCATATTAGTATATTTCTCGTATTGAATAATAGTAATAAATAGAGAAGACGCGAGTCACAAAGTAAGGTGGAAACGTACTAAGGGATTGTTGAATATTAAATGCAAATGAAAGAAAAATGTTAAAGCTGTTGATATGAACTGTTTTTGATGTAGTATAAGAAGAATTGGTAGGGCGATAAATGTGGAAACAGGCTATGTAGAATTGCTGAAAAGTTTGTATCAGAGTATTTTGAGGTGGTTTGGTCAAGCGGAAACAATGGATACCATAAGATTAATGAAGAGATTTTAATTTGGGGGATACTAAGAGGTAGGTGCAGAGAAAAGCCGAAAAATGGTTGATTAGGCGAAAATGGTCAGCAATCATTCAATATTCTAATCTTCCATGTTTTTTTTTTTGCAATTTTATATATATATATATATATAATATATATATATATATATATATATATATATATATATATATATATATATATATATATATATGTATATGTATATGTATATATATATATTGTGCAGGAGAGAGAGAGAGAGAGAGAGAGAGAGAGAGAGAGAGAGAGAGAGAGAGAGAGAGAGAGAGAGAGAGATCAATTTAATTTTAAGAGCAACCTTCCCTACACCTCTGCACTTTCTTAAGCTTCCTCCCCCTAATTGGGGTTCTTCTCGATGCTACTTAACTGATTCCCCGCTCCATTATCTTAGTATTTCTCCCCACTCCCCTTCGCATAACTTCCATCCGGATGGTCAGAGAGGAGAGGAAGGGGGAGCCCTGAAACCTTCAATCAAAGGCTTTCCAACCATAAAAAAAACGCTGCAATGCCCCCCTTGGCGTTGCTATGGCAACCGACATAATGCAGCAGGATAATAGATTCAAACATCAAGACGCAAAATGTCTTTATGATTAGCAAAGTGATTGGGGGCCACCATTAATGCCAGGCGCATAACTGGCAATGAGAGAGAGAGAGAAAGAGAGAGAGAGAGAGAGAGAGAGAGAGAGAGAGAAAGAGAGAGAGAGGGAGAGAGAGGGAGAGAGAAAATGAATGAAGCATTAGATAAACAGAAATTCGTAGAAAGAGAGGGCACGCCAGATTTATGTTTAAGTAACCCAACGACTTTAACGTGTGCCACAAGAACTGATACTATCATAATAATAATAATAATTATTATTATTATTATTATTACTATTCTAGTTGAAGAGCTTAGTAGCTATATTTAAAGTTAATTTCATATCTGTACTGATTTTGACCCTAACTTTTTTTTTTTTTTTTTTACGAATTTCCTCATTTTCAAATTGTAACATATTAGAATCAGGATGGCTATATGAACGTAATCTCCGACAAAAAGAAAAAAAAAAATTACAAATTGCTTTTATTCGCTTTTCCTGTATTCCTTTCGGACTCTTGTTCGACTGATGTTGGTATTAAGTATACGGAACCATTTTAGTTGTATTAAGTATACGGAACCATTTTAGTTGTATTAAGTATACGGAACCATTTTAGTTGTTAATAAAGACAGGGAAAATTAAACTTATGCCAAACTGCCAGAAGAGCATAAACATTTTCGTACCTCAATAACTCGCATAATGAGCGTGCCGTCAATAGGAGTACTTAAGATATACTAGTATGTTATCCTATTGTTATTATCTGCACTAATTCTAAAACAAAATTACAATAGTCCCATAAAACATAAAATCCCATTTTTTAAAAATTAATTTGTACTGTAATTTACAGCTTCACATATTCGAGACAAGAACTAAAATTACAATTTACTATGAACAAAAAAAAATTTCTTGAATCATTATCAATACTTTCGATCGAGAAAGTTTTTTTTCTTTAAGCACATACTGGCTGCTATCATAAATCATAGGGAACAGATCTAGGCAAAAGAATAAGAGAAAGGTTTATTGAACTTAAAAAAATCTCCAGGTTACAATGATCATCTACATAACTTCCAATCAACCAAAATATAGTATAAGGCAATGATTTATGGAACCCAGAAAATATCGTGAGAAATTAAAATGTATATCACAATAATTAGGACATTTATAGCAATTTCTGAAGAAAAAAAAATTAACAATTCTATGGAAATCTATGATGCCTTACTAAATTCATGAAAATGAATGAAAAAAAGATAGTTTTGATTTTTGAGTAGCGCACTAATTGAAAATCTTCCATATCAAATAAGGGTACTCCTAACATTACTTCAACATTCCGATTTTAAATATATAAAATAATTTTTATTTTCCCAGGTGTATCTGAGGGTTCTAAGAATACGTAGCCCGCAGTTTATGGTGTGATAAATTTACTCAAATTGAAGAAATTTCTAATATAGAATGTTATTTTACATAGTTTTGAAATAAAAAATTGTATCAATATAGCAAAAAAAACTTTCTATAATATCCAGTGAGATAAAAAGGAATCCATAAATGAATGTTATTACATTCTTTTAAAATGAATTAAATATAAGTGTAATACTCTTAAAATAGCTCCACATTAAAAAACGAGGTAATTGAAAATAGCCCTAAATAACAATAGACTATATCCCATGTTCGGGACGTAATTAATTTCATTTAGGCTAAAGGTCTAAAGAACAAACTGCATGAAATGTTTTCTCATATTGGTTTAACCAAGGCAATAAATCAAAATGACCACAACACAATGCAATAATCCATGCCAATGACTTTATCCAGAGACAAACACACACACATATCACATACAAACAATTATATATATATATATATATATATATATATATATATATATATATATATATACACACACATATTCATTATATATTTACGTGTGCGTATGGAATGGCATGCAAATTTACTCGTTTAAAAAATTGAGAGAGAGAGAGAGAGAGAGAGAGAGAGAGAGAGAGAGAGAGAGAGAGAGAGAGAGAGAGAGAGAGAGCGAGCAAAGGATAGGTTAGCTTGAGTGGTTGAAGTCGAGGAGTCCCTTCACGAATTATACATCAACCAAGTGGGCAGAGATGACTGAGACAGTGGCGGCAGTATTAAAGGAGAGAGAGAGAGAGAGAGAGAGAGAGAGAGAGAGAGAGAGAGATGGAATATTATACATCAAACAATGTACATTCAATACTACATGAATTCATCAAAACAAAATTAGCACGCAAAATCCTGGATGGTAAAGGTATTTTCATTCTTATTGTATAATGCCTACTTTTATTCGACAGTAGTTCAACAGTGCAATATTAAATAAATTGATAGAATATGAAAAAAGAGCAGAGTAACAAAAAAACCGACCAGGCAGACAGTAAAGACTTCTTTGTCTGAATTGATTTCACACCCCTTGATGTGAATAAACAATGACAAAACACCCAAGAAAGCTTTCTCAAAGGGATCGTTCTCAAAAGAATTTTATCGATAACCATTCAAGAGAACAACCTACTCCGAGAAACGAATACAGTTCGTGAGATGAGAAGTGGAATAAGTATAATCATCAGATTAGAAGTGGAAGAAGTATTATCGCGAGATCAAAGTGGGAAAGGTATAACCACGCTATCAAAAGTGATATAAATATAATGCTGATGTCAGAAGTGGAATAAGTATAGTGAATTTCCAAATCTAAATTAGTCTAATAGTTAGATTGGAAGTGGAATATACTTAATGATAAGTTCAACGGAAATAAATATATTCCTGAGATCATTACAGAAAAAAAAACTACGTGATATCAGATGCGTATTCAATAATAACTATATTTCCTTATCATATGACATCACTACTCGAATAAATACATGCTTCAGATATGAAATGCAAACATACGCTCATGAATAGAGAATATATAATAATGTATTCGAGAAATTTAAAGTTAAAGTAGGGTACTCAAAAGCGCAAATGGATTCTTATACTCTTGAGTAGGATAAATAGGTCTCGGGAGATGAAACGAGGATTACCGTTACTTGTAAGATCTACTTCTCATTCGACGAATAGGAGAGAAGCTGTCACCTCATCGATTTTGTACGGTTTCTTTTTTTCTAAGGTATGTACCAACCGTGTGTCACACAATTGTACATAATTCCTTTTGTATATATTATGCTAGTATCTTCGCTCTTCCCTCGCACTAAAACGAACATGAAAATTCATGTCTGCTGTTTTCCTCTGTAACATTGTCATTTCCTCGAACATGTATTTTCCTGTTGCCTTGAGGTTTTGTATATAAAGGAGAGTGTTCTTTAATATAGTACTCAGTTGATTGCATCCTGCCTTTGAGTCACAACCCTTCTCTCGGCTCGTCACAGGTAACTCGACATGAGATTAATGTAAATGCAATTTACTATAGCGCAAAAAATACATGCTTTTTAACTTCGTTTCCCAAAATTACAGAAGCACAAAGTTTTCATCATTTCATTTCTCAAGAAATATGAATTGTTGTTTTAAAGGAATCTTGAGCCAAACTGCAGAATCTTATTCGTTACTTTCTTATAAAATATACAAATAGAGTCCTATTTAGTATAAGTATGGATACTTTAACATGATGAAAGACCCAAACTAGGTTTGTTTACTGTGAGCAATCAGACAAAAGTCTCCCACCATCACTAATCCGTAGTTGGTTAGCGTGGTGATGAAACTCGCTAAACCCTAAACATGAATAAGGACATGTTTGAGGTGTCTGTCCTGCAGTGGACTAAAAAAAACTGTTGTCGTAGTTGTTTGTAAATCTATAACTTAGCTTGTTTATCCCTCAAGTAAGATTAACTATTACCAACTATTTTCTTCCAAATAACTGCCGATTAAAACAAGCTCATTCTTACTACATAGGTTTCTTTAGATTTGGCACATGGAATCCGTGACCAGAAACATTGCAACAACAGATTATATATATTGCTCAATCAAACTATAGTAAAAAAAAAAAATCGTATCAGAACACGAAAAATGCCACACCAGTATATGAATTTTCTTCTTAAACTGGAATAATAATGAAGAATAAATTTCTACTTTTCTTGAATAAATTTATTCGTGAATCCTATGAAAGTCGGAATTTCATAGATAATAGATTTATAAAAATATTACATCCAACAAGTGTATGCATGCATATTATATATATATATATATATATATATATATATATATATATATATATATATTATATATATCTATATATATATATATATCAATTATATACATATATATATATATATATATATCAACTATATACATATATATATATATATATATATATATACATATATATATATATATGTATATGTATATATATATATATATATATATATATATATATATATATATATATATATATATATATATATATATCAAAAGCCAGTAGGAAAAAATAAAATGCTTTAGTACCTAGCGCATTCGTGCAATTTAATACCCACTTCTTCTGGGTACTTTTTGATTGTACCCTGAAGTGTGTATTAAAATGCACGAAAGCGCTAGGTACTAAAACGTTTTGTTTTTTTCCTGCTGGCTTTTGCTGTAAATTAAGTCACGTGATCCTTGCGACAGTTTATACATACACATTATATATATATATATATATATATATATATATATATATATATATATATATATATATATGTATATATATTGTGTACTTATATTGTTAATTGGAATAACTGGATTTTATCGCTGGATATAAAGAGAAAATATTATAAATAATTAGTAAACTACTGTCTTCTTACAGCATACCTGATATATTTTTTTTTCTTTTTGCCCCCATAACAAGAAGGAAAAAGAAACATTTACCAATGAAAAATTAAAACCCCTACCTGGATAGCAGGTAGGGTATATTGTCGTGTACATGATACCTTACAAGGGAAACGATAAATAATTGTAACAAATTGTAGCACAAATTTTTCGATACCTAAGATACGCATATCAGAATTTTGCAGTTTTAATCAAATGATTAGCACCAACCATTGGATAAGCAGGAATACATCGTAAATGGTTTATTGGAAATGCATGTAGTTTTACAAAAGTCAGATACTTGAAGCTGCTTTAATTAAATGGGACACCATTTGTCTGTCCCAACGTGTCACTGAAGCTGGATAAGATTATATATATCTTCTTAGGAAGGCTACTGTCCTAATGAAAATAAACACCCTTCAGCTTTGGCGAGTTGAGCAGCCTAACGAACTCGTGTACATTTTAAATCATACACACTAATTCTATCGAATTCGATGAAACTCCTATGATTGTGAGTTAATAACCCAGTGACCTCATATTAGTTCAAAGACTTAATACCAAATGATAACACACAAGAGACTGTAATCATGGCACTGGAACAAGCATAGGGGTCAGTAGCTGAGCTATCGCACTTCTCATTTTAAAAATGTCCACTACGTGAAAGCTCGTTAATTAAGTTTTTTTGGGAAAGGAGAAGAAATTCCATTAAATTTCAGTAAAATAATTGTAGCGTTGCAAATTCACATGAGAAATAAACACAATCTTCCAGTTTCTTGTTTCATTAAGTTGGAGGGGATCTGTCTCAGATGGATTGGTTACGCCAGCTAAGCACGATCATCCAAATTTTATAGTTGGTTCTTTCCTGCCGTCATTGTTGTGGCCTATTGGAAACGTCCCTGCTTGGCGTTTTGCTGGACGGGAGATCGAATTCCGATCAAACTCGATAGTTTCTTGTAGCGTTTGCAACCTCACTATCCATGTGAGCTAAAGAGGGGGGGGGGGGGACCTATAAGTCGACCTACTGAGTCATCAGCAAACATTGCCTGGCCTTCCTCGGTCCTAGCTTGGGTTAGGAGTGACCTTGGGCGCTAATCATAAGGATATAGTCAGTCTTTTCGGCATTGCCACTGTCCCTTGCCTCTGCTATCCACGGGCGGTCTTTAAAAGCCAGCCTTTGGATGAGTAGCATTGTTCGTCGTTTTCCTTCTTTCTTATTAAAACCACCCTCGTTTAAAAAAAAAAAAAAGTACATCTGTTATTTCCTTCGTTCAGATTTCCTTCTTTAACTTTCAAAACTTTTTTAACCGAAAAACAAGGGCGGTAAACTTTATGTCCCGTCAGACTTGGAACATTTATAATGAAATAATCCGCA